>NC_061512.1:119148308-119193497 GCF_022539505.1 Lolium rigidum
GATCCCGACAAACACAACATATAGTATTACATATAGATGATCTTGATCATGTTAGGCAGCTCACAAGATCCAACAATGAAGCACAACAAGGAGAAGACGACCATCTAGCTACCGCTATGGACCCATAGTCCAGGGTGAACTACTCACTCATCACTCCGGAGGCGATCATGGCGATGAAGAGTCCTCCGGGAGATGAATCCCCTCTCCGGCGTGGTGCCGGAGGCGATCTCCTGAATCCCCCGAGATGGGATTCGCGGCGGCGGCGTCTCTCGGAAGGTTTTCCGTATCGTGGCTCTTGTGACTGGGGTTTTCGCGACGGAGGCTTTAAGTAGGCGAAAGGGCAACGTGGGGGCCACACGAGGGCCCCACACCATAGGTCGGCGCGGCCAGGGCCTGGGCCGCGCCGCCCTATGGTGACGGCGCCTCGTGGCCCCACTTCCTTCCCTCTTCGGTCTTCTGGAAGCTCCGTGCAAAAATAGGACCTCGGCGGTGATTTCGTCCAATTCCGAGAATATTTCCTTACTAGGATTTCTGAAACCAAAAACAAGCAGTAAAATCAAAGAATCGGCTCTTCGGCATCTTGTTAATAGGTTAGTTCCAGAAAATGCGTAAATACGACATATAATGTCATAAAACATGTAGGTATCATCAATAAAGTAGCATGGAACATAAGAAATTATCGATACGTTGGAGACGTATCAATCATTCTCAAAGGATACGGGGCTCCAAGATAAAGTTAAGACCCCTCCAATCTCATTTTCAATAGTAGTGCAATTAATATTATCTACCAATATAGGACCATCATCTAGAGCTTTATCATAAACGTTTTCTAAACAAAATTCTTTAGAACCATGCATTTCGAAGTTAGGCACAAATAAATGATTATCATACGATTTATCAAAATAGCATGGATTATCATAGATAACAGGAGCATAATTCTTATCACAAGTTTTATTCATAGTAGATATTTCAAGAGAATCTACAGGAACATAACATTCATCCTCATTTGGTAAGCATGGGGGACAATCAAATAATGTAAGAGACAAGGAGTTACTCTCATTAGAAGATAGGCATGGGTAGGTAATCCATTATTCCTCCTTTTGTTCAACACTCTCCTCCTCCTTTTCATCTAATGAGCTTTCAGCTTCAACCATTTCTTCTTCCACGGGTTCATGCAAATTGTGGATACATTCTTGTGCATTACCGAGTCTCTCTTTATAATCAATGATATAAAAATTATTGCTGAAATTTTCTATGCAATAATCAAGGATAGAAGAGACCAAATCTTTAAGGTCTTTAGAAGCAACACAGGTTTCATAATTTTTAGAGATGAAGGATTCTATTTCAGAAGCTTCCATAAATAAGACAAATTGTTCTACTTCTTCAAACCCAAGAAGAATATAGTTATTCCAATGATAGTTCATAATTAAAACTTCTTTACTAAAGCCACATTGGAATTTAAGATGTTTAGTATCCTATTCAGAGCAATAATTTATATCATGGCGTTTAAGCAAAATTTTAGCAATTTGATCCAACCTTTTTAACGCACCTCTCATGACTTTACCCGTATATGATTCTCTATACTTTATAAAATGTTCCATGGAGGGTCTAGCATGTTCTTCCATGACAACAGTTTTTTAGATTTTTAGTTTTTCAAATTTTTAAGGATTTCCAGGTATATAAGAAAAATAAAATAATACAAAAATAAACTAGACAAAAGTAAACTAAATAAAACACAACTAAACAGAAATAAACTAAGCAAAAATAAACAAGACAAGACAAAATAAAATAAAATAAAATGAAAACAGAGACAGGTAAAGTGTACTCCCCAGGTGAACTTATGAGTAGAGCTATGTCTCCCCGGCAACGGCACCAGAAAATAGTCTTGATGACCCACAAGTATAGGGGATCGCAACAGTCTTCGAGGGAAGTAAAATCCAAATTTATTGATTCGACACAAGGGGAGGTAAAGAATACTTATAAGTCTTAACAGCGGAGTTGTCAATTCGGCTGCACCTGGAAAAGCACTAGTAACAGGGGTGATGTGAAAGCAAAGATAATATAAGAGTAATGGCAATAGTAACACAACAGAATGAGCATGTAGAGGAGATGGCACCGGAAAATATTCCAGTGCGGAGTTGACTGTAGAGCAATGATGATGACAAAAGGACCGGGGTTCCCAGCTATCTACACTAGTGGTAACTCTCCAAATAACATTTGTTGGGTGAATAAATTACAGTTGGTCAATTGATAATTGTGAGGGCATGACAATACATGCTATGATAAGATAAAGGTTAATGTAGTATTTAATTGGGCATTATAGCATAATACATAGACTATAATCCAAGTGCATCTATGACTAATAATCCACCTTCAGGTTATCTTCCGAACCCCTTCAAGTATTAAGTTGAAAGCAACAGACTATCACATGAAGCAATGTGTGTAAAGTAAACAACAGAATTATCCTTAGACAAAACATTAGTGTTTTCTCCCTAGTAGCAACAACACATCTACAATATTAGAAGTTATTGTCACTCTTCCAGAAAACTAGAGACATGAACCTACTATCGAGCATAAATACTCCCTCTTGGAGATACAAGAAACTACTTGATCAAGGTAACTACAAGTACCAGAGAGCATGCAAGATCTTAAATAACAGTAGTATGATAATATGATGAACAATCTGATCACAATTCCACAATTTATCGGATCCCAACAAACACAACACCAATTACATCATATAGATCTCAATCATGTAAGGCAGCTCATGAGATCATTGTATTGAAGTATATGGGAGAGAGAGTACCAACTAGCTACAGCTAAGAACCCGTAGTCCAGGGGGAACTACTCACAAACTACTAGCAACGGAGAGCATGCTAGATCACAAATAGCATATGACAAATATATAATCGATATCAAAATAGTATTCAATATTCATCGGATCCAGCAAACACAACATGTAGCATTACATAAAGATGATCTTGATCATGATAGGCAGCTCACAAGATATAAACACGAGGCACAAATTGGAGAAGACAACCATGTAGCTACTGCTATGGACCCATAGTCTAGGTATGAACTACTCACGCATCACTTCGGAGGCGGGCATGGCGATGTAGAGGCTTCCGATGATGATCTCCCCCTTCGGTAGGGTGCCGGGAAGAGCTTCAGAACCCTCCCAAGCTAGGGTCTGCGATGGCGGCCGTGTTGGAACTTTTCGTCGATGGAGGCTCGGGTATTTAGGTTTTTCCGGAGATCGTGAATAAATAGGCGGAAGGGCGAGGTCAGTGGTCGCCTGGGGGCCCACACCACCCCTTGGCACGGGCCACACCCTGGCCGCGCCATGGGGTGGTCTGGCCGCCCTGTGGCGCCTCCTCGTCCCCCCTGTGGACTCTGTCTTCGTTACGGAAAAATAAGATCTTCGGCTTTTGTTTCGTCCAATTATGAAAATATTTTATGTACAACTTTTTCTGAAATACAAAACAACAGAAACTGGCACTATGGCATCTTGTCAATAGGTTAATGCCGAAAAATGTATAAAAGTGGAACGAAATGTAAACAAAACATGTATAAATTGGTGTCAAACAAGCATGGAGCATAAAAAATTATACATACGTTTGCAACGTATCACCGTCTTTTCCCCACAAGGGTGACTCAAGAGTTTATATCGAACGCTCGAGGAATTGGCAAAGAATTACTCCCCTTCTCCTCTTCAAGCAATCTATAAAACAAAATAAATTGCCTTGTGTCCCCAACTCCACCATGTGGTTGTCAAGCACATGGTTTCGTTTAAATAATATAAAGAGTATAGTAAATACAAAAGTAAAGAAATCTATACTATGGAATAAAATTAAAACAACAAAGTAATGGTATTTTTTGGGTTTTGGATTGGCTTTGCAAAAGGTAAAAGTATTTTTGGAATTTTGAAACTAATAAGTGCTGAAATTGTTGAGGTTGAGAAAAAATGTTGGTTTGGTGTTTCTTATGATTAAAATTGGATCGGGGTTCATGGTTTCACTTGTTTACTCTCTCATAAAGGTGTGATGGACATAAACAATTCATAAGTTATATTATGTTGGTGGAATATCATATTGTGAAATGAGTATTTTGTATGGGTATTATGTCCTAACATATAGATTATGCAACACATCTCTCTTATACTCCTCTAGAAAGGGAAAACTATAAGCAATCTGGTATTTAATAATTAATAGAGTGTAGCTTTAAGAACTTTGACATAATTATTGGATCTCAAATATACTACCTTTATTTAATAATACCACCTAGAATGTCACTAGATGAAACTATAGTACATGTATCCAATTAATCCCTAGTGAGGAAACAAAAGAAGGTAAAAGATGAAATTAGATCTTGAATTTTGTGTCACTATTCAATCACTACCCCCATGTTACTCCATCTAACACACACGTTCCCAACAAATCTTCTCACATACAAGTTGGATCAAAACAAGTACTTAAGAAGGAGTACATAATATGCATATACTTATACATCTCCACAAAAGAGGATTCCAATCTCAAATATCAACTCATAGAAAAGAGATCCATCACAAAGGGGTTACATAGATGACCATAATCATGTTGGGTAGATCATATGGTGATAATCCAATGATAGAACAAGAGAGAGATAGAACAAGCTACTGCAACAAGCCAATAGTCAATAGGTGGACTACTCCCTTCTCATCATGGTGGTGTTAATGTAGTTCTTGTAGGGGTAGGAGATCTCTCCGGCGGCAGCTCCGATAGAGGTCCCACCTCCAATCTTTGTTGGTGTTGACTCTATTTCGGTGTTTCTGATATACGCTTCGCCTCCTCTCCGATACGCGGCAGGGGTCCTTTATATAGGTTTTTTTTTAGGTCAAGGCCATCATTTCGGGCTCTTGACGGATGGCTGAGGATGCTCGAGGCGCACAATCCTATGGGAGGCACGGCCTAGGTTGGGGGTCGCACCACCTATAGGATTTTGGTCCTCCAAATGCCGTTAGCTTGATTTCAAAGCTTCATATGATCGAAAATAACCAGGTCCATTTGACTCCATATAGGTCCCTGAAAGTAAAAAAATTACAAAAAAAATGAGATTCCTGTTGTGCAGAGTTATAACCAAAATAAAGGGGATCATTGGAAAATACATAAAAACAATTTGAAACATTGATATAACCTTATACAAGATGCAAATATGAACGAATATGTGTCAATAAACTACAAAGGTCATGTATGCATTTTAGATGCATCAACATCCCCAATCTTAACCCATGCTCGTCCTCGAGTATGAAGGTGACAAAAACTCTACATGGATTTTGAAGTTTGTTGCTTAGTTGAATGTAACAAGTATTAGTACACAAGGTTAATGATTCAAACTTTAATGAACAACAATAAGCAAATGAGATATGAAGTGACATTTCTTGTTCACTACAGAAGTGTTCAACAATAAATCAAAATGTGTAAAAACAAATGAAAGCACTATGGACATTAAACATGTCAGTAATTTCAACTGGTACAGGAATCTTTCTTTCTTTGTTTTGTTTGTTTTCTTTTTCATTGGAACATGTGGATATTGAAAGTAAGCAGGGAGTACACATGCCAACACTTTGATAATAATAAATAGTAAAAGGAATTATAAGGGATGCAACTCATGTCAGCGGTAGTGAAATAGATATGGTTTTATGGGTTTGACCTCTTACAAGTTGGATCTATCATGCCCCTTGGCACAGGCACCCACACCTCCTGCTACTCAACTTTAGATTACCATAGACCTTCTTCATATGAATATTTTTTAACCAAGTATCACAAATGGGTACCTCCATGCCTCATGTACAAAGTGCCCATGGAGATTTGGGGCATCTCTTATTGGGGGCCCTATATATCGGGAAGACATGACAACATGAAAATGGACTCCTCTTGCAATACTACTTGAATAACATTTTTTATGAAAGGTGATTGAGGATGTCCATGGTGAAACTTCCACCATGATTATTTTGCATGGCTTCCAATAGCGGCCCGATATTCTTCTCTAAGATATATGCATACTCTAGTCTTTTAGCATGATAACCACCTTTATTTTTCACAAGATGGTTACTCATAACCAAAAAAACATGACAACAACTTAAATAATTGCAATGTTAAAAGTGTTCCCCATGTCAGCATGGTTCCTTGCTCGTAATTTGTCAAACACTTAACTTACATAATGAAAATCACAATAGTGTTTTAGTACTACTTTCCCATGAGCCCGAAGTTACGTAAAAAGAGAAGTATAATTTTCAGTTCAAAGTCGTGGCACATATACTATACTTGGAATATCATTTTTCTACTGATACCTTCGATCTAGATTATAGATTGTAGTATGATAAGCTTTTTCCCTAGAAGATCTAGGTTTAATCGAAACGTGGGAAGCACTGCTAAAGTAGTGTAAAGGAAACATCTACAAGACTTGCTAGTTAATTTTATTTTATGTTTACCAGACCTATCTAGTTTACTCTTAAATGGGTTGTGTTTAATGATGGAAATAGACCAGGGTTAAGGATTCTCCTGCAGCTATGCATACATATAGAAATGAATTGCAAGTGTGTAGTAAATAAAATAGAGATAAGAGATTTGTGAGCAGCACTTCCGTAAATACTCTTGCCCCTAAAGCCAGAGGTGACAAGAGCTTCTTGGTCCAACCACTATTCCCATAGCCGCGAGTAACAATAGTTATTAAGTAAATGAATACAGACCAAAGCATTAAGCTAGATGATTGTGTCGGTGATCCCAAATGAATCACTAAACATGTACCGTTACTTTCCCCTTTCTTTCATTGATGTTTCGCGGTAGCACACCGTTCTCCACTCATGCCACCTCTTTCCTTGATCTATCCGATAGACATGGGTACCTGCAGATCATTGAATCGAGGCAAAGAGACAAGGATACAAGATTTGCAAAACTCCTATTCATTCCTTATACATATTATAAGATTAGATGCATATAAACGATGCGAGGATTCACCCCAAGCCGCAGCCCGTGAGGACTACTCATACACAATATCAAGATCAATATCAAAGATAGAAATTATTGTGGAAAATACTTGGATTGAAATCACAATATTCTAACAATGATCGCCATTTCTCAAGGAGATCTCTATTACAATGGTGATGGCTATGGCTATGGAGGAGATGGTAGATGGAATGGATGAACTATGATGGTGGATCTTCTTCGGTGTAGTGTATATGGATACGGTGGATGTCGGCTCTGTTTGGCGATGAATTGCTCGCTCTTTTGCGTCGGGTCCTTCACAGAACTTATATGGTTTGACCTCGGGAATGCTGCGGCGCGCAGTACGGGCAGACGGTACGGGCGAGGCTTGCCCGTACCGGTGTTCGCTAAACCTTCTGGAACCGCATTTTGAAGCATGGTCAACTTTGCTGCACTTGTGACGCGATTCTCTTCAGTAATTGCGGGTCCATTTGCCATTATGACGTGATTTTGTGCACACCATTCAAACATAGGAGAGATTACACATATTTGTAATAATTAGTCATTAGTAACAAATTGAGAGGTAAACTTAGTCAATTTATTGACTTAGTTAAATGTTTAAACACGATAAAAAGTGGCATATTTCATAGCCATCAACTTCCCCAAGCTTAAACTTGATCGTCCTCGAGCAAGAAACAAAGAACCATAAGGAACTTGGCATTTAAACCAAAATAACGAGAAAGTAAACTCACTTACGATTAGGGTTTATGAGTCCAACACGTCTTCCATTTGAAATCTTAGCATAGTTAAAGAAGTGCCAAGAATATAATACAAGCGTCGGTAACTTGAGATAATCGCAATAAAGATTTATGAGCATGAATAACTAGTTGTGTAAACGGTCACTCTAGCTTAAATAGTTAACTCTCAGTATGCCAAGGAACACTAGGAAGTTTATTATCATCAAAATTAAGTATGAGCATTCATGTAAAAAGAGGTGTAAGCAATGAAGTATCTTATTTACGCCCACATCAATAGATCAAGACTATCAAAAAACTTACTATATATTCATTGCTTTTTAAGAAAATTCATCTGGTAGTAATGAGTCCATGCCAAGACTTAGAAGTGATACTTTTGGATTCCAATGATAGTTTCCAATCAAGAGTCATGAATGACATTTTAGTAATATTTTGCAGAACTCAAGGGGCTAATAGTACACATGAGTAGCTGGCTACCTGTGCCTTCAACCCAATAGCTGAAATTGGGATTTACACCTCAAATCGTTCACAAGCCAGCAGAGTTGTTAGCATCCCAAGAGTGCGCACCACAGTTTGTAGACAAGGTTTAAGCATTATCATACTCGATTCACAATGTTATAGCTTGGCATGCATCCCAGCTACCACTAGACTTCAGTTCAATCAAACAACTCCTATCAAGAGTTCTATCAATTCTATCATTATATCTATGGAGTTAAGTATCTCCAAAGTTAAACCCTTAAGACAATTAGTCATCATACAAGTCATACTTCTAGACTTTTTTCTTTTTGTACTTGTTTGGCAATATTATTTCCAAGGCAAAACTTGGTTAGCTAAATGAACTAGAGTAAGAGCTTTCACAATTAATACAAAAAAAACTCTACCCCAATTGTTTCAAATTACTCCCACTAATACCATATCTTAACAAGTCTACAAACTAGGAGAAACAATTTCAAACTTCCAAAGTGGGAGACATAGGACATACCTCTTATAAGTGACTTCATGTTTCTCTTCCTTATGATGTGTTCCTTCAAAAATCCTGGTAGATATTTCTCATTAATAATATCAAAGCAAAGAGGCAATGTAAATCCCTTTTGTCATGAACAAGGATAAAAGGAAAAATATTTTTGTATTTTTTGTGAATTTGGGGTTGAGAGTGAAAAACCAAAGAGATTGGCGACAAAGTAAGGAACTAAAAATAAATAAAAAGGAAAATGAACTAAAATAGAAAGAAAATAAAAATCAAAGTGTTGGAACAAACCAACACAAGTGTTTCAAAGCTCTCTCAAAGAGCTAGAGTACAAACTTATTAAACAGAAATAAAAATGCTTCAGGAACACATCTCCAAGCTTAGGCTTTTGCAAGACCTCTTGGGCTCATTGTGGCGGTGGAGGATAGTTCTCAAAGTTCCGTTGGATGCTCCAATGAGTGAACTGGGAAGCAAGATTGTTGCTAGAGTCTCAAAGGTTGATGGCGAGGTTTCTCATGTTCTCAATGCTTCGTTCGAGCGCGTACATATCTTGATAGGTAGTGAAGTCATGGAGTGGTTGTTGCTCCTGTTCAGGTCCTGCATGTTCTTGTTCAACCTCCTCTTCTCCTTGGGTTTCATTTTTTTGTTGTGGTAGACTTGCCACAACCTGCGCATCATAATGCAAACTCCCATCTTTGATAGAGAATAGACCATTATCTAGGCAAAGGGGCGGTGATCAAGTGATCAGCTCCCGATATGTTGAAGTAATATCTACAATTTAATTTTCTAACCATACCACATGCATTTAGAGTAGTAACACCAAGTTGGCGAGGGCCTTCCAATGCTCGTAAATTACTCCCATCGATATTAAGTCCTTTTGCCAAGATGGTGACGAGTCCCCCTCCACATATGGGGCCCCGAGCTTCAAGTGATGGGTGGTTCAGGTAGATGATGAGAAGGACGCCAAAATTTGGACAGATGTTGCTATTTGGGAACACAGCCTTTGCGAGGATCGTCATGTCATCTTCATTGATTCTTGTGAAATAACCACGTGTCTGCAAAGTGTTAGCAATAACATAGTACAATTAGCGAATAGCAGGGCACTCAATATCATTTCGGTGAGGGAGTGTGTCAGATACTTTCATCCTACTAAAATAATTGAGAGGAGATGGATTTAAAGTGAAGAAAGCGAAACGGTTGGCGGAGGTGCTATTAGCAAAGCCAAAGTAGTGGCACCACTCTTCTAGAGTTAGCTCATACTCACGGTTCATCAAACGGAATGAAATCCAGTTGATTCCTTGTTGATTTTCCTCCGAGTTGTGATACCTTCCCACAATATGCTTCAAGGTCCTAAGGAACTCGAGTGTCAATCAGCGATAGGTGGCAGCCTCCTAAAAAACAAAGTGAAGAAAACTAATATTGTTGCAAAGAGTATTGAAATCATGGCTTAAGTCTAGTTGGTTCAGAATATGGGGCATGCCCACTTTGTTGACTTGATCTCGCGGTTCTTGAGGCGGTTGAAACGGTTGAGTTTGCGTTGATCATCGAACTCGATGCCAAGTGCAGCAGGGGTGTTCTCAACCGGTGGTGCGACTTGTGCAGCCACAACGCGTGTGCGGCTCCTCGTATTCATCTAAATAGTAATCGGCGATTAAGTATCTTTAAACAGAAATTCAAACATTTAACAAAATAAAAATTCTGGTCCGATAGAAATAGACATATGATCATCCTCTACACATCTTATAAAAGAATCTCCTCTAATTTCGAGATCTAACATGCTCATTAGGGTAATGAAGTTCATAATAAGACCTAAGTCTAGATTGATGATGACAAAAGCTAGAGCACGGATTTGCTAAAAATAAGATGGCGATCGGAGGAGAAACGTACCATGGTTCGATGAAGTGCGAGGAATCGAATAAAAAAATGAACATATTTGAAGATCCAATGGAGTTGGTTTCGAGTTTGGAGGAGAGAGAGAATATGAAAATCTAGGTTAGGTTTACCTCTTCTCGTGCTTAAGTCGCGTCCGATGCTCGGTACGGGCACAACCCACCCGTACTGGGTGTCGCCGCCTTAGGTTAAGGCGGTACACTCGGTACAGTCAGGCGGTACGGTCACACAACCCCCTCCCGTACGGGTGGTCGCTAAACTTACTGGTTCCTTGCCGGAAAGTTGGAGTTTTGTCATCGAGATGGTACGAGCGAATTCCCATGTACCAATGCTCGCTAAAGTTAATGTATAGTTTCGATGAAAACTTGCAATTTCACTTCGTTGGGCTGATGAAGTGGAACGGGCGCGCGGTATGGTCTGACACTACTGTACCGATGGTCGCCATTTGTACTGGAACCTGCGAAACTTTTATTTCTTTGTATTCCTTCACATGCCTTTGCACATCAACATACCCTTGAAAATGATTAAGGAAAAAACAGAAGTATATAAAACTTTAAGAATTCTCAAGCATTAGTATATAAAATTGAGAGGCATAAACATTAATTTCTTCTCCTCTTTTCCAAAGGATCTCATGAACACTCTTTACTAGAAATAAAAAACAAACAAACAAATATAAAACTAAAACAAGAACTGGTAAAAGAAATTAATTAAACATGGGTTGCCTCGCATGAAGTGCATCTAGTTAATGTCCATTAGCTTGACCCAAATGGTGATTATTTAGATTTTGGAAGTGGAAGACCCACTCCAAAGTAATTAGATTTTAAAGTGATGATTCATTGTCATCACGCTTGACCTTCTTCTTTCTAAGGAAGTGTACTACACAGATGGTTCTTTGGATGGTAGTCCAATTATCGCATTCCCTTCATATAAATTGATTAGAGCTTTAATAGTTCTAAGAAATGACCTTCCTAAGATTATAGGAGCTATAGGATCTTCAGGCATGTCCACAATAACAAGTTCAATAAGAGCGGGACATCCTTTAATTTTTATTACAATGTTATCTTTAATGCCTACAACTTGTTTATAGGTTGAATCAGTAATTAGTGAAGTCTTAGCTCAGTTGTTTTGAATGGCCCCAATTTTAAATTACCAAACAAACTTTTCGGAATGGTGAAGACGATTGCACCAAGATCATAAAGTGCAGCTACCTCATTCACTCCAATATCAATCTTAATAGTGGGCTCAAATATATCATCAAGCTTAGCTGGGAGTTTTTCACCTAGCTTCTTATATTGTTGTTCTAACTCACAAACTTTGCATGCTACTTCATGAATAAATTGGCGGTACATGGTACATTTACCTTGATCAATTCCGGGATTCTTGACGGTGATCATCTTCACTAGATCTTCCAGGGAATAGTCCGGTGATGGAGAATTGCTATAGTCCAGTTCTTCAGGCGCTCCGTCTTCTTCCTTGATCCTCATCATCTTGAGATCTTCAACGGGGTTTGGTTCGGGCTTCCCTGTAAATCTTGCAAGTATTATAGTTTGGCTTCCAGCTATCTTGCCCATGCCACAACGGTCTTTGTCTTTTCCTGTAGAACTTGAACATCATTCTTGAGAGAAACAGTTTGGTTAGATAAGTTCCCTAACAAGGTGCTATGATTCTCAGTAAGCTTTGTACGGGTATTATTTTGTTCAGTTTGTTCAATTGAAACATTACCATTGCTTGCTCCACTATCATTAGTCTAGTTATTGTTTTAAACTCCTGCATGCTTAGTATATTGATTTTAAAAATTAGAGCCAAAGTTTTGACTCTTCGATGCAGTGTTATAAGTATTTCTTGCTATGGAGTATACTTCCTTAACATTAGAATTGGTGATGGCATTAACTTGGGTATTTTCCTTACCCTTCAAAATATTTAGAAGCTCATCTACCTTTGAAGTAATCTCTTCATTATTACCTTCGGTGATTGAATTCACCTTTCTTGAGGAGGATATTTCTACATGCCATTAGGCATGGTTGCTTTGAATATCATCTAGAAGTCTTCTAGCAACTTCAACTTGCTTGCTCTGGCTGTAGTATCAAGCATAGACTTTGACATTGGGTTAAGGGTATTATAAAATAAATGAAGTATTAACCAACCCTCCATTCCATGACTTGGGCATTTCATGATGGCTTCTTTCAACTTTTCCCATGCAAGCACTAGTGGCTCACGGTCTTCTTGTCTAAAACTTGTAATATTAGAACGCAGCTGCATAGTCTTTGCTGGTGGGAAAAACTTAGTCATGAATATATTAGTGCATTCATCCCATCAAGTAATAGTGCCTTTAGGCAAAGCTAGCAACCAGTCTTTTGCTTTTCCTCTTAGTGAAAAAGGAAACAAGCGTAATTTCACCGCATCGGGGTTGACATCTTTAATGCGCATCATGTCACATATTCAGTAAATGTATTCAAGTGCATACCTGAATCCTCAGCGGCTGAGCCTCTAAATTGGTTCCGCTGAACCAAACTCAAAAGGTTAGGCTTAATTTCATAGTTCTCCGCTGCAACAGCGGGCTGAGTTAAGGGTGCACGGATGAAATCATCATTGAGGCTAGCATATTCTCCAAGCTTCTTTTGTGCCATGATTATTTTCTTTTGGTATTTTTACTTATGATGATAAAAGAACAAGTAACTAATTTTTTCGGTTTTCAAAATAGAGAACAAAAAGGTTAACTAATAATAGTAAATAAAAACTTAAAATGAAAATGAAACTAACTAACAAGGTCTCTAGTAATCTTACCAAAATAGCGAAATTGCTTCCCCGACAACGACGCCGTAAAAATTGGTTCATAGCTTCGATCCAGATTATGATTGTAGTATGATAAGCTTTTTCCCTAGAAGACCTAGGATTAATCGAACCTTGGGAAGCACTGCTAAGTGGTGTAAAGGAAACATCTACAAGACTTGCTAGTTAGTTTTATTTTATTTTTACTGGACCTATCTAGTTTACTCTTAAATGGGTTGTGTTCAATGATGGAAATATGTCAGGGTTAAGAATTCTCCTGCAGCTATGCATACATACAGAAATGAAGTGAAATTGTGTAGTAAATAAAATAGAGATAAGAGATTTGTGAGCAGCGCATTCGTAAATAATCTCGCCCCTAAAGCCAGAGGTGATAAGAGCCTCTTGGTCCAACCACTTCCTATAACCACCAGTAACAACAGTTATTAACTAAATGAATACATACCAAAGCATTAAGCTAGATGATTGTGATGTTGATCCTAAATGAATCATTAAACATGTACCGTTACTTTCCCCTTTCTACCACTGACGTTTCGTGGTAGCATGCCGTTCTACACTCATCCCACATCTTCCCTTGATCGATCTGATAGACATGGTACATGCAGATCATCGAATTGAGGCAAAAAAACAAGGATACTAGATTGCAAAACTCATATTCAGTCCTTACACATATTATAAGATTAGATGCACATAAATGCTGCGAGGATTCACCCCAAGCCACAGCCCGTGAGGACTACTCACACATAATATCAAGATCAATATCAAAGATAGAAATCATTGTGGCAAATACTTGGATTGAAATCACAATATTCTTACAATAGTCGCCAATTCTCAAGGAGATCTCTATCACAAGGGTTATGGCTATGGCAATGGAGGAGATAGGCGATGGAATGGATGAACTATGGTAGTGGACCTCCTTCGGTGTGGTACAGATGGATCTGGTGGATGACGGCTCTGTTTGGCGACGAATCGCTCTCTCTTTGCCATCGGGTCGTTCACAGAACTTATAGGGTTTGACCTCGGGAATGTTGCGGAGCAGTACGGGCGGACGGTATGGGCGGGGCTTGCCCGTACCGGTGTCCTCTAAACCTTCTGGAACCGCCTTTTGAAGCATGGTCAACTTGCTGCACTTCTGACGCGATTATCTTCAGTAATTGCGGGTCCATTTGCCATTATGACATGATTTCCTGCACACCATTGAAAGATAGGAGAGATTGCACAGTTTTGCAATAATTAGTCATTCATAACAAATTGAGAGGTAAACTTAGTCAATTTCTTGTCTTAGTTAAAGGTTTAAACGCGAGAAAAAATGACATATTCCACGGCCATCACCTACATAGGTAGGTATGTTGGAGATTTGTTGGAGAAATTTTGGCTTAGGGATTTTGGATGCACAAGACTTTTCTTGATATTTCTATTTTATTTTGAGGCTCTAAGGAAGAAGATTTATAATCACAAGCATGTATAAGTGTCCATAGTGTCGCACATTTCTCAATAAAGAAAGTAAAATATAGTTAACCATTTAAATAGGTGAATAAAAGATGGCACTAAACATGGCACTAGCAAATTAACATTCATCAAAGCACATGAAACATGAATCTTATGCATGACTTGTTTTACAATTTTATTTTCCTTCCCTTTTTTCTCTAATAGCATCCAATTTAACCTTATTTCATTCTAGTAGCTCTTCCATACTCTTATTACAAAATTTTAAGGTGGTGTTCTCATTATTAATGCAAAAAAAATCTATATGAAGACGCTCCAAGTTTAAATGACAATCTTATCTTGCTCAAAAAACAAAGTTTAGACGTTTGCAAATCAAGAGTTTAATAGTTCTAGTGGGGTTCTTTTGGCATCCCCAAGCTTATTGTTTTCACCATTCTTAGATAGCTCATAGTGTGGTGTCCCTGTCAAAAAACTTCAACACAAAACTTTCTCCCATTTCTTTTCTATGTGGTGACATTAGTGGTAGAAATATATGATGCAAGCTGCCATGAAATCCTTTAACAAAATTTTATATGAGCTGTATAGAAAGTACATTTCGTGTTCTACATTCACTAAATCTCAACCAACTCAAAAAGAATTAAATTGGAACTTAAAGGTATATATGCACAATACAAAAAAAGGACATAATCCATCAAGAAAAACAGCAGCAACTAAACGCAATTTGTTCAACCACTTGGTCACGTAAGGAATTCTAGGAAGTTTTTGTGCTTATAGAGGATAAGAAGTTAAAAATCTATGCGAAAATGAGTTCAATCGGAGCTACAGAAAGAAAACTAGATTTTTTATAGTGAAAAGTGTTCTGCAGAAAACTTCATCTCAAAATGTTGCTACAGCTTTTATATATCTAAAAGTGTTTCGGAACATGGGATCATATGCTCCCTATATTTTGAAATGCATCTTACACATATTTTAAATTTTTAAAAAATTAAAACAAAAAATTCGCACGTACATCTTCACGTGCTACACGCTCACAAAGTCGTTTCATAAAAAATGAACTTATCATGTGACGTGTGTAAAAAAGACAAAATCCAGTGCTGAAAACAATGCTTTTCACAGGATAAATTTTCTCTTTTTTACATAGGCCACAAAAAATATTATTTTTTCGTGAACTTGATTTGTGCTGAAGGGAACACATATTTTCTATATGACAGTCTTAATTATATGGTCAGTAATGTGTAATTTGGGGTGATTTGAATTTATGGAAAAGAAGTGGGTAAGTTAGAACTACCAAAATTGTGAGATATATAGCTATTTTATTTCCTTCAATTAAATATGAAAGACAGGAAATGCACTAGACTCCAGTGTCATTCAGAGATTCCCTATAGCCCCGCACTGTTCAAAGTAAACTGAAACAGTTACGATTTCCATCACAACAGAGATTTAAACTGTAGAAACAGTATCTCATGATATGTGGCTATTTAAAATTGTTTTATTTATGTTTTCCTTCAAACGTGATGGAATAGTATAAAGGCACATTCACATCTTTTTTGTGTGGTTGCAACTCCTCCATCTCATGTCTGTACATGATTTGAACGCCACATAATTCTGTAGATGACATTGTATGCTGTACAAATACTCAATACAATTATGTCACTAACAGTGCCTGTACCAGTGTCTCATGCACATGGAAACCTTTGCTCTCTGCTTCGCATATGTTCCCTCTCCATATTGAATTTATCTCCAAAATGTGTTAACAATAGCATGCCATTGCAAAATATGTTTGGCCCGTTGTTAATCAGAATAAATATATATTACTAAGTTTCAACAGTACAAACATGAGTACTGTTTTGCGTAAAGTACTATTATAAATATCCAAATCACTATCCACGTATTATTCAAAGTCTTATAAACTCTGCAGTTCTATTGTGAGCCTCCAAAGTAGATATGCATCCTTTCTTGTATCAAGCTCTTCGGGAGGCAACCCGGTTGTTTTTATGTTTGTTTTGCTTTTAGTGTTTTGTTATTGTAATAAAGTGTTAGTTTTAATTATTTTCTGAAGTCGTAATAAAGTACCAAGTTTAAGGAAATTCAATTCGGCTCCTGGCTGCGTATGCTCCCTCTACTAACAAAACATATTTTGAAGTGTGGAAAATTTTTGACAAAAAATTCTACATGTACATCTCAATAATATATGTGTATGCATCAAGTTTCACGAAAAAATAATATTTTTTGTGGCCTATGTAAAAAAGAGAAAATTTATCCCGTGAAAAGCATTGTTTTCAGCACTGGATTTTGTCTTTTTTACACACGTCACATGATAAGTTCATTTTTTATGAAACTGCACGTGAAGATGTACGTGCGAATTTTTTGTTTCAATTTTTTTAAAATTTAAAATATGTGTAAGATGCATTTCAAAATATAGGGAGCATATGATCCCATGTTCCGAAACACCACTCCCACTCATATACTATGTATAGTACAAAGTGTTTTCTGAGTTGCGTCAATTAATATAGTCTGGAGGGATCGAGTACTCTTGTTCTACCTTAAATACTTTTTTATTTAGTCAAAATATGTTATATATGGAACAACATGGGACGAGCATGGTTGCGTGCTGAAGAAAATTTAATATATGCACTGTAAATTAATAATTGTTTGAAAGCACAGCAAGTTTATCAAGTGTGGTCCGTACTCTGTTGACACACAAACCCGAGTGATATACCCGCTCTCATATTGAAGTTCTATTACATATGCCGCAATACTAGAATACATGGTCACAATGTTCAGAGCAACACAACTGTGGCGGCTTGTTTTGTTCAGATAGCAGCAAGCTTTAACAGGTTCGGTTTGTTGAAAATTTCAGGCAAAAACGATTCATCGTTGTAGTAGACATTTTGACCGGGCTTTAACCCCTTCTCATTAAACGTCGGAAATAAAAAGAGCTTTCTGCGACAGGACACCAACGGAAAACGAGAGAAAATGCAGGTTGGAGCTCATAGAACCAGAACGTATTAGCACTACAGAGTACCTAGCAAAAGAAAGCAACATATATAATACAGTTCCAGGCTCAAACCCCCGAGTAAACGGTACAAAACCAACCAAATACTAGACACTTTAAAGTGCAGCCATCAAATTCCGGTTCATTGTAATATATATACGTGTAGCTTTATATTCAAAGTCCGTCTGCTCCATTAAAATTTTACAGATTTCATAAATTCCCCATCATACATAAGGAAATTTGAAGTAAACTGAACTACTGAACTCTATTCACAATGCATGCTTGCTTGAAACCTGGTTAACTTCAGCTCGAATTTAAAACCTCCATGGGACTTTTCTCAAAGCTTGGTTGGAACCGTACATGTGGCAGCTGCCACTTGGCAGCCGCCGGTTTTAATTAACAGTTCTCGGTCTCGCCGAGAAAGAAATGAAATAAACTTCAACAGTCAACACAAACATGCCTACATCTCAAGAAAAAAACACAGACATAAACATGCCTATAGGCTATAGCTAGTCAAGGAATAAGCCAGCTGGTACAAATAGGAGATCAATCATACAGTGAAAGTAAGCAAAACAGCTCTCACGTTTCACGGACCACACCCATGAATAATACTCCATGAACTTTGTTTTGGTGAAGTATGCTCCATGAACTATCGGCCGATCATATGTACAAGTACAACTGATCACTTGATTGAGTGCAAGAAAACTGATCTGGTGAATCTTGAGATTGACGAAGTGATCACATTCGTCTTGCTGTCAACGGGGACGTTGCTTCCTAAAAGAATATTTCGCATTCTATGAGACACCAAAGTGTGAAACCTAGGATTTAAACTCTGCTGGGTTGGGGTTGCAACTGCCCTCCCAAGTACTAACCATCCAACCATTAGTTGAACTCAATTAAACCACATGTTTAGTTAGCATTTTGTCGCCTTATATTGAACATGACATACTATTTACTGCACATGACTGTCGATCAACTATGGTATAAAAAACAATAGTCCGATGTGCAATGCCTTACATTCATCCAGATGTCCAAAACGACTAATCATATAGTATATACACTATATACCAGCGGCTCTACCGCACCATTGGTGCCACAAATTTACCTATATGTAATTTAATCTACTTTTCTTGATATAAGGTTGTATTAGACTGTTTGAAGATTACTTTTGCTAAGTTCAGAAGGTATCGACCCATCTCTTTGAATTATTAGCTGGGAGACCCCTTAAGTTATCTGTGTTGTAAATGGTTTGTAATTTTGAGTTTTTGAAAAACTTTGAACATACTGCATAGAATATGGGACACCGAGAATTAGAGGGTCCCCTAAGTCTCGACCCACCGACTTTCAAAGTCTCAGTCGATTAAGAGAAGTGAACTCTAGTATGATGAAAAGTGCAACTTGCGCCTTTTTATCCAGTTGCAGTTTTTATCTGTCACTAAACTTTTTTTAGAACTATATTGCACGCATGTGAAATTTTAGTCTTGCCGCGCGACGTGATTTGAGCCACACGATCTTAGTTAGATGTGTAATTGGATGGCAATTTCTGATTTTTCCTGAAAGAAAAGGCAAAGTTGTCAGGCCCACCACTACTTTTACCATGGCAACTCTTGTGGGCCATCAGGACGTGCTATGCGGGTTCAACTTTTTTTTTTACTTCTCCGTAACGGTTAAGGCAGAATAAAATCTTAGTCGATTGAGATTTTTTTTGCGAAAATTCCACCGATCTATTAATAATCATCAACAGTAGTACAAAGATATCTGAAACAAATTGTGTGAGTGTAAAGCATGGGTCCTACCCGTCAAATCCTAAACCCATCATGATCGACGTTTTGTGCATTTCGTGTGACTCAATTATCTAAAAAAATCAGATCGACATGTCACCCTGGAGGAAATGCAAGTGCAATCTCTGTGGCCATTCATTCGATTCCACGCTTAGATTCGCCTTGTCGAACACCACGCGCTCTCCTGCCTATCGTCCAAAGCATGCTACAGTCACCAAAAGCTGCATAAAGGAGACATGCATGTAAAAACACGGGCAACTGCTGAATCGCCATGCTGCGCGCATAGCGTTCAACACTGCATCATACTACTATATCATGCATCCAGGAGCAATGAATCTCTCTACATCTACATGCATTGACAATTAAGATGAACATTGACTACTTTTTGAGAAACCATGAGCATTTGACTACTGGTTTGAACACATTAGCAACAGTTGTTGCACTTGCCAATCATGCGACAAGATCGAAGAATCCACATCAAATACCATGAAATTCTTGGCCATGCATGCATACTCGATCATATGTCGATCCTTTCAATTCCTAGAGATACAGTGCTACATCATCATATGCGTCGATCGATCTCAAACCACAAATTTAATTCGACAGCACACATCGATTGAGCTTGAGGAAGACGATGGAGATATCTGTGACAGGAAGGACGAGCTAGACTGACACGGCCGGAGCTGTTGATGACAATCACGGGAAGCCATTGGGGAAGTACAAGGTGGAGGGGCTCGCGCGGCCGTTGTTGTTTCCTTTATTCCTAGCCTCGCCAGCCACCGACGGCGCTGCCATCTCCTGGCCCTGGTACATGAGCGTGGAGTTCATGGTGAGGCTCACCAGGCTGTCGTCGGCGTCAGCACGAGCGAAATTCCCGCCGTCGCTTCCACCAGCACCGCCGCCATCGCCACCCCCGCCGTCGTCGCGCGTTGTTACCATGACCGCTGACTGCACGAGCTCAAGGCACAGCCTGAGCTTGTTGGGCTCAATGTGGGTGAGCCCCGGCACGGCGCCCTTGAAGAGGAACTCCGAGGTGAGTCCCCGGAGCACGTCCAGCGGGGTGACGCCGTCGAGCGTCCTGGCATTGGGGTCAGCATGGTGGTCGAGGAGCACAGATACCATGTCGGGCGACACCATCTCCGCAGCCAGGTGGAGCGGGGTCTTCCCCGTCGGGCCGGCGCGGGAGTTGACGTCGGCGGCGCCCAGCTCGAGGAGCGCCTTGACGACGTCGCGGTTGCAGTTCTGCACGGCGTAGTGCACGGCCAGCGCGTCGTCGAGGTCGAGCCCCTCGCCCATGACCATGAGCTTGACGAGCTCGATGTCGGCCGCGTCGAGGGCACGCCGCATGCGCCGGATCTTGTGGTCGCGGTCGGCGGCGGAGGAGGGGGCGTTGTTGATGGGCAGGTAGTGGTGGGTGAGGAAGGGCGAGCGCGGCGCGGAGGCGCCCCCTCCGGAGTTGAGCGGCGACTTGGCGCGGATCTCCTCGATCTTGGCGACGACGTCGATGGGGAGGTGCTTGGCGAGGAGGTCGGCGGAGAGGCCTGAGCGCGCGACGAGGTGGGAGCAGGTGGCCCAGAGCTCCTGCATCTCGAACTTGCGAGACGCCATGAGGACCTTCATCACGTCGTCCACGGACGCCTCCTTCACCATGCTCTCCAATTGCTTCTGCATCAAACCAATCCTCCCAACCGATGAGATTCATTAAACCAGACCAAAACTAAGAAAATTGTCATCAAGAAATGCACTGTTTAATCGGAATTATGCAGCACAGTAGCAATGCATGCATCATAACAGCAAAAAGATGTACTTGCACAAACAATGGCATGACATGCTGTACACCGGCCGGCGCAATTGTTGGAAATGATGCTGCTGCTGCGTGCGTACACTCTACTGGATCGATGTCCAAGAAGAAACCCTAGCGCAACGCAAGCGCGAGCAGTGAGTGGGTGGAGACGGATGTGATGTGAGGGAAGGGACAGACACAAACGAGGGCGTGAAAAGACCCTTCCTAGTAAAGATGAGTCAGAGGGAGGAGCTCCATGACAAGTGATGCATGACAGTAGCAGCAGACCAGCACCAGCACCAGCAGCGAGGAAAAAGCAAACGAGACTGTGAGAGACTAGAGACGACCCAGTCCTATCACTCGTCCGGTACACAGCGCCGAGCGAGGGGGGAAATTGTTAGAAAATGGGCAGGAGGACGACTGACGAGGGATGTGAGTGCACTGGAATCTGCAGCAGCAGCTGCTGCCTGCAGCTCTGCCGATGCAGTGAGTGAATCAATCGATCGGAAAGGCAAAGGGGGGCAACCTAGTAGGGATCTAGTCAGGGAGAGCTGATCCGGCCTGGAGCAGCATCGGCGCAGACGCCCATGGATTCCCCTCCCTTGATTCTTCTGACTAGCTGCTGCTAGCTTGCATGCTGCCATGCTAATGTCACGCAAAAAGAAGTTGCTCCAATCATGGCAGGCCTAACGACCATCAACCTTAATGGCGTCGACGACTGGAGATCGAGTTAGCATATGCTTGCAGATCCCAAGAAAAAAGAAGGGGTGCAGGTGCATATGGATGGATGCAAATTGGAATGATAGAAGCAGTAGCATGGTTTTTGTTCCCCCACCTGGACCAGCAGGGCGAGCTGCTCGACGCCGAAGGAGCGCGCCGCGGCGAGGGTGTCGAGGGCGAGGTCGACGGCGGCGCCACAGCGGGTGTGCCAGCATCCTCTCGCGCCGCAGCCCGGGAGCGGCCCGCTCTTGGGCGCCGCCACGGATGCCTGGCCGCTGTAGAGGAACTGCAGCACCAGCACCAGAACCTCGTAGCGGATGGAGCTGACGGGGATGACGAGCTCCGGCGCGGCCGGGGCTCCTCCGCTGCCGCCACCGCCGCCACGTGAGCCTCCGCCTCCCGCTCCTGCCGAGGTGGGCCAGTTGAGCGGCGGCGGTGGCGGCTGGTGGCTGGGGTCAAGGCCGCAGAAGAGCTTCCTGAAGAAGAGGCTCCTGGCGGCGAGCACGCAGCGGTGCGCGTGCACGAGGCGGCCCTCGACGCTGAAGGCCACGTCGCTGAAGGCCTGGCCGTTGATGAGCAGGTTGAGGTAGTCGAGCGACAGCGACTTGAGCGAGTCCTCGGAGCTCATGATCTCATGTAGCGCTAGTGCTAAATTGAAAAAGATCCCGGCTTTTGCACGGGATTTGGAAGGATTTGGATGTGTGAGGGAAGGGGAAAGCAGCAGCAGCCGGAGGGAGCTCGGGACGACTGTGGGGAAGGGGAGGAGAGGAGGAAGACGGAAAGGTTAGGGGAGGGGCTGGCTAGCTATCAATCCCCTTTGCTCTACAGCGACACTGCAGCTCCGCTCTTCTGTGGCTCCCCTCCCTCCCTCCGTCGAGCTGAGAGCGATGTGCACTGTTTGATTTCTCGCGCTACAGTGTCGTGGGTGGTGTGGTGTACAGTCGCCTGCACTGTGTGCTCGCTGATGGGTGGGGGCCGCGCCGGCTGCACGGGAGGGGAGGTCCCACATGCCAGTGGCGGTACTAGCTCCGGCGCTTCGTGTAGCTGCTGTGTATGTGTGTCTGGCTAGTGTGGTACCGGATGACTGTGGCGCACGTTAGGTTTTCGTGTGTATGGTAAAAGTGAGGCGGGTGAAAAAAGTCGAGTTTCTGATTGGTAGGTTCGTTGGCCATCCACAGATCTCGATCAAATGGACATGTATCTCATATAGAGGGCGAAAAATAATGATAACTTTTATGCACGTTGGCTTTTTATTTTTAATGTAATTATAGAAAGTCTAAATCTAAGAGAAGTAACTTTCGTGGGTAGACAATTGACATGGGCCAATCGTCTAATGGTTCCAACTTTATGATAGTTGGACAGAGTTGTTGCTAGTGTTGATTGGGAATAAAAAGTCCCGCTAGTTAGTGTTCGAGCTCTTACTCGGTCTGGTTTCCATCATACACCTATTTTTCTTGATTCCGGTGTACAAGCGCACCTTGAAAATAAGGCACATTTTCTGTTGAATTATTATGGTTGAGGCAAGAAGGCTTTGTTGATATGAAAAGATAATGGGAGGCAGTTTTAATTGGTTATTCACCAATGGTGATTTGACAGAATAAGATCCGTCATCTCCAAAATTTTCTTAAAGGGTGGGCTAGAAACCAAAGTAGGGTCTGTAAGAAGGAATATGAGCGCCTTCTTCATATAATTGAGTGTTTAGATACAAAAGTTGATGGGTTCCCATCCGAGTTCTATCAAGTTTGTCTATGCTGGACTGTGACTGGGCACAACACCCGAGCCCCTTAGCCGCTCCCGCGAGTGGACTGGGGCTCCCGGCGGCGCCCCCCCTCGTCCCCCTCGTCCCCTTCCCCTCCTCCTCGCCGCCGCCTCAGCGCGTCGACGGGCGAAGCCCGTGCGGCGCCGGCGGCGGCAGGGCCCCTCTCTCCCCCTCGTGCGGTGGTGGCAGCACGGGCTGGCACGGCTGGTGAGGGCGCCGTGCTGGACGTGGGGCGCGGCGGCGCGGTTCCTGCAATGGCGTGGCGCCTGCGTGGCCTAGGCGTGCTCGCGGCGGCTGCTCCCGGGAGTGGTCGGCGTCGGGCGGCGCGAGCTCTGTGCGCGGCGGCCTGGTGGTGCGCGGGGACGCCGGGTTCAGGCCCAGCTCGGCAAGGCGCGGTGGGCGACGACGCGCGTCCGGCCGACCATGGAGGAGACCTGCATGTGGTGGGTTGTGCGGATCCAGATCGGGTCTGGCCGCCTCGATTCGGGACGGGCAGGGGCCCGAGCCCTTCGAGCCCATCCATCTCTGCCAATATCTGCGTGCTCCGGCCGCCTTGGGGGCGGTTTGGTGGTCGATCTGGCAGGGGGTGCTCCTTCCAGTGGGTCGGAGGCGGTGCTTTGGCGGCCCGGAGTCCTTGGTCGGCGTCTGCTGTCCTCGCAATGGTGTCTCCCGTGCTTAGCAGTTTGCAGTGCACAGAGTTGGGTGCCGGGGCGGCGGCCCTGGTCGGTGGGAGCCATTTTGGTTGGCGGGAGTGCCAGTGGCTCAGGAGCTGGCCGGAAACCATGGTCGCGGGGGCGACGTGGTGGCTGGCGAGCAGCGTGCGATGGCAGTGGATCGACCGCTCCATCGGTCGGTGTCCTGACTCCTGTGTAGAAGGCGGGAAGAGTTCGCCGAGGGGAAACCCTTGCCCGCCCGGGCCACGATGGCGACGTCCACGGACGCTGTTCCCTTCTTGAAGGCGTTGTTGAGGCTTCTTCCTGTCCTTCTACGTGCTCCGGGTGGAAGCCCAAGATGCTCGGATCGGGCGGTGGCGGCGCTCTCGTGTCGTGATCTTCTGGAAGACACCGCCTTGGAGTTCACAGTGTGTGGCTCTCCGTTGGTCGTGTGGCTGAGGCGCGGTATTTGTCGAGCAAGGTGCTCCGGGTGAAAACCTAAGATCTGCGGATCGGGCAGTGACGGCGCACCCGTGTCGTGTTCTCCTTGAAGACATCGTCTTGGAGTGTACTAGTGTTTCTTCAGATGTCGTTGGCTCTTTGCTTGGCGACCTTCGGCAAGGCTTGCGTCTTGCCATGCTTCCTCGTTGAGTTTCCATAGTGCTGCTTGTTGGGGTTCGATCGGTGGTGGTCGATGCACAGTGGTGGTCACCCACTGGTGGTGCTGCCCGCGGTGGGGAGTTCTGTTGACGGCGTGCGTGTTCGATGACTCGCTCTAGGGTGAGCTCCGGCTCGACATTGTTGTTGTCCGGTGTCTTCTCCGAATCTTCGTAGGCTTCGTAAGGGTCGTGATCGCCGTTCGAGGTTCCGGTTGTAGCCATGTTGGCAATTTGTGTGGGTGTGTGAGTGTGTGTTGTAAGCTGGGCTCAGCTCTTTGTACCTTGTCGCGGTGATGGCGTTATTAATTTAACGTCTAAAAAAAGTTTGTCTATGCTCACTAGCTATGAGAGAGGCAAATGAGAAAGTTTTGCAACAATGAAGAGACTAAATGGGCACATCGAGCTAAAGTTAAACATGTCCAAGAAGGAGAAAATAACACTAAATATTTTCATCTAGTTGCTAACGGTAAGAATAGGAGGAAAAAAGATCTTCGGACTAGAGCAAGATGAAGAAAGTATGGTAGGTGAGGAAAATCTCAAAGTCTACATCACTAAATATTATTAAAAACTGTTTGGACCTTCGGATAAAAATGATTTCATGCTTATGGAATCACATATACAGGATATCCCGAAGATAAGAAAATGTAATCTTAACTGTTGAATTCACGGAGAAGGAGATTTATGACGTCACTATGCAAATGAAAAACAACAAAGCACCGGGACCAGATGGGTTCCCATCGGAGTTCTATCAAGTTTTTTGGGAGATTATAAAAGAGGACCTTGTGAAAATGTTTGTAATGCTTCATCGAGGAGAACTACCTCTTTTCCATCTTAAATTTGGAACAATTGTATTTTTTGGATATAATGCCCTAGAGCTAGAGGCAAATAATAAATAGTGTTTATTATTATATATCAATAGATCATAATAGTTTCGTGACATCCTATAAATGTATCAATCGGAAACATTGATACACTTGTGGTGTTGTAAACACACCAGGTCCCTAGTGAGCATTCGCAAACTAGTTCATTGAGGTCAATCGATCATCGAGGTTTTCCGATCATGGACACGTAGTCATTGACAATGGAGTCATATTATTGAGTGAATGATATGATGGACATTCCCATATATAAGTATTGTAACGCGATTAAAGTCATATAAAGTTCAACGTTACGATATTTATGCAAGCAAAGTAATCTAACCCTTAGACCGTGAGATTATATCTAATCACCGTTGCTGGAGGTTGCTTTGACAGCATCAATCACCACATCGTAGTAGGGTAGTCATAAAGGTGTAGTTAGGTAGTCTAGTAAGAGGGGTTGAGACGTATGTGTCAAGAGCGGGATTTGTCCATCCGCGTGACTTAAGATACTATGGGCCCACTCGGTGAGATGACATCCAAGTTGCAACATATTAAAAGGTCATGAGGATGGAATCACACGGTAACGAGTTGAATAGCCTTGTCGGTAACGAGATCGAACTAGGTATCGTGATACCGATGATCAAGTCTCGGACGAATGCCGGTATCGAAGTAACAAAGGGAATGGGATACAATGCAATGGTTCAAACGAGGATCACATCTTCGTAGAATACAATGGGGGTCACTATTGTTCTCCAGAACACCCTCGTGATCATCGATCGGAGAGTGTCTCGATCATGTCTGCGTCATTCTCGAACTGTAGGGAAACACACTTAAGGGTTCAACGAAACTTAAGATTGTTTTGGATGAAAAGGTAACACATGATAAGAGATAAGAGAGAACTGGAAAGGATTCCGCGAGAATCCGAAGGATGTTCAGAGTGATACAAGAGGTGTCTTGGATCATCGGGAGTTAAATAATATGTATTATATATTAATTAATTGAATTAATATTAAATATATATTTCTATTTAATAATAAAAGACTGCAAACCTAAATGGTCCCCTTTCCGGAAAGGGGAGCCCATTGAGGGAGGTGGCCGGCCACCCCATAGGCCAAGATGGGAGGGTCGGCCGTAGGGTTTGTGGGGGGCGCGTCGGGCCCCTAGTGGACGGCCGCACCAACCCTTAGTCCCACCTTGCCAAACCTAGCCTCCCACCTCTCCCCCTTCCCCTATATATTGTGGAGGGATTTGGAGGAGAGGAGCACACAAGGAGAATTAGGGTTTAGGAGAAAAAGGAACCCCTTTGGGCGCCTCCTCTCTTCTTCCCTTCTCTCTCTCCCTCTCCCTCTCTATCTCACACACACACTCTCTCTCTTCTCTCTCTCTCGTTCTCTCTCCACTTGTAGCTCCTCGAAGAGCTGCACATGGAGAGAGTACTCCAACCGGCGCGTACGCGGGAGCGCTGCCGGGATTCGGATCCAAAAGATCTTCTTCCGCAACCTTAGCTGGATCTGAGGCCGGGGGCATCGTTGAGCACCGTATGTGTGTGAAACTATGAGGTGTTGCACTTGCGTTACTCATGGTGGTACGAGAGGACTTCTACACGACCCCGAGGTTGGCGACCTAGTATAACTACATCAGCCACGTTCTAGCGGAACGTTAACCGCTATCGGTCTACGAGGGTATGTCACCGATATGATCTCCGTTACTGCATTACTCCTAGATAGATCTGGGCAACCGGTTTGCGTTAGTTAGAATTTTTTGTTTTCTGCTACGAATCCTCAACAGTGGTATCCCGAATCTAATACCAATAGAGTTGTCCCTCGGTGTTGCACCATGATAGACTGGCTCATCGATATGAATCACGCCGTGATCACACATGTGTTACACATATTGACGGTCATGTACTGCGGTAGCAAGCCATGTTTCACTACAAACCACCAAGGTTGTTATTGGTGAGCCTAGCATGTACAGACATGGCCTCGAACACTGGACCGAAAGGTTAAGTATGAATCATATAGATGATATTATTGATATAACAATATATACCTTTAGGTTATGCCAACGACTGTGATGATCAAGGTGGTATGACTAGGAAGGATCATGTAATCACTTGAAACATTCTTAGCGATAGTGTTTTCTAGTGCGATCTCATTAAATAATTTGATTAAACTTTGAACTCACAAAATTATGAACTAATTCTTAAATGTCTTTGCAAATATATTTGTTGATCATATCATACCCCAATTGAAAGGATCGTATGCCGCACCTAGAGGGGGGGTGAATAGGTGCTAACAAATTTTTAGTTCCTTTTCAATTTAGGCTTGACATAAAGGTAAATTCTGTAGATATGCAACTAAGTGAATTTACCTATATGACTAGATCAACGACTAAGCAAGATATAGCTACGCAATATATATAGGGAGATAATAGGATAGAGGTAACCGAGAGTGGAGCACGCGGAGACACGGAGTTGATTCCCGTAGTTCCCTTCCTTTGCAAGAAGGTACGTCTACGTTTGGAGGAGTGTGGTTGCTACAAAAGCCAAACCAACGCCACGAAGGCTTCACTCAGGTCTCCGGTGAGCAACGCCACGAAGGCCTAGCCCACTTCCACTAAGGGATTTCCTCGAGGCGGAAATCGGGCCTTTACAAGGTTCTTGGGGCACACATCCACAACCAAATTGGAGGCTCCCAAATCTGTAACAACAACAAGAACAAGAACAATATCAACTACAAACAACTAGGGTTTCTCAAAAGAGGAACACTAGCAAATGAGCCCTCAAGCATATGAGGGGGAAATGCAAATCACTTCGGTGAAGATGTAGATCGGGGTCTTCTCCTTCGAATCTCCAAAGATCAAGAGCTTTGGCTGGGTGGAGGAGGAGATCTTGTGATTCTTGTGTTTCTTGAGGTGGCTCTAATAGTGATGAACTTGTGGAATGATTGAGCAGGTTGGAAGGAGGAAGAAGGGGGGTTTAAATACCCCCTTCCAAAATCCAGCCGTTGGAACTCTTCGAGGGCCGGATTATCCGGTGTAAGTGAGGGCCGGATAATCCCCCCCCCCCCCCGAAAATCCGTCCTTGGGGAAAATCCGGGCAAATTCCGGCCCCCTATCCAGGGGGTTACTGAGCCGCATCGCCAAAAGTCCTTAGCCGATTTTGGGCCGGATATTTTGCAAATATCCGGCCCGGAAAATCCGGCCTGGTGAAACACAGCCTGCATCTTTTTGTCTCGTTTTCCACACAAAACATCCATATACATGTATATATATATTCTCTGCACCACTTCATCAAACATTAGTGTATCACATATATTGACATCAAACAATCCAAAACATAATGTGAGAGATGTTCTTTCAATCTCCCCCTTTTTGTTGTTTGATGACAATATACGGATTTGCAATAAAAACCACTATAGAGAACAAGCATGTTGGCAAAACGTAGAGGCACTCCCCCTACATGTGTGCATACAAGTAATTTTCATTTGAATACAAATGCACAACATATAGGTGCGAGGTGCCTCAACACAAGAGATATCCAAAATGAGCTCAAACAAGAGACATAGGCATATATATAGATGAGACAAGGTGAAAGAGATCATACCCATATGGAGATATATAATAGCGGATATATATAAATACCACACCATATCATAAACCTTGGTCTCAACATATAGAATTCCAAAAACCTTAACATAATGTCTCACAACCACACATAACACATAGTTTTGAACGAACAAACCAAGCCAAATAGTTCAAATAAATGACATAAAAGAGGACACAAGCGATAAAGGAATGGTAAACGCACATGCTTGTGCCCTACCCTAGCAAATCCCGTAGAGAAGGCCTAATAGAACACTTCTCCCCCTTTGGCATCGAGACGCCAAAAAGGGGAAAAGCGCGATGCTACGCGCCCCATGGAGATCACTCGGAGTCCTCTTCGGTGACATACTCATCATCACTGTCAGCAGCTGGAGGAGAGTCGCGAGCGATGCTGGCCCTCTGAATACTCTGCTCAAGATCAGTCCAAGGAACCTGGGAAGAGTGCCACCCACTGTAGGCTGGGTGAACTGGAGGCTGAGGCGGAGGTCCTTGCTCACCACTGAGCCTGTGAAGAATGACCGCCTGAGTATGCTGAATCTCTGAGCGCTGACGGCTGGCCTCATAGTTTTCCTTGTGAATCTCAATGTTCATGCACAGAACATTGCGCTGAAACCAACTAAGCTTCCTCACATGCTTCTGAATCACAGGGGTAGCAACAGGGCGACCGGGTGGAAAGCCACTAGAGCAGGCATCTCCCATAAAGGAGCCAGAAGCAGGTGCAGCACGGGGAACTGGCTTCTTCTTGTAGCCTTTCCTGAAAGTGTGACTTTGTGTAGGGAATCGACCCAAGTCTTCAGTAAGAGCAGCAGTGTTGTTGATTAGAAGCTGAATGTATGGAGCATTAGGCATAGTGGTCCGGGAAACCAAGGCATCATGAATCTCATGAAAGATGTAGTCCATGATATCAAGAGTGAAATCTGACTCCTCATCACCATCCTGAGCACACTCATAGCCAAGATGCATAAGGTCCACTAGAGGTCCACGGAGAGCATCATTGTTCCCGCCACTTGGAGCAATGGTGGCTCTAAAGAAGCGGAGTAGCTGACTATAGATAGGTAGAAGCCCCTTGGTAGTCCCAATAGCTCCAGACTCGTCATATAGATTATGGAGCACATTCTTGTCAGTCTTCTGAGGGCCATGGAGGCGGCGACCACCTACCTCGAGAAGGCCAAGAATCGAAGCAAACCGGCGCAAAGTTGCCTCACATTGGGTGGAGCCAGTCATCCACAACATAGTGCGCTCTTCATCCTTCTTGAAGGCCAGTGTAGCAAAGAATTGCTTGATCAAATCAGGACCGTGGTCACACTGAACCGTCATAAGCTCCTGCAAACCCATCCTTCCGGTGACCCATATGGCATCCTCAAAGTGATTGTTCACAGCCAGAAGTTCCACATCAATTGCTTGCATAGGTCTCACTTTCTTCATAGGTTCATATATATCCTTGAATATGTAACTCTGCTCCATGCACCAGAAGCGCTTGTCCTCAATTTCAGCATCCCTCTCAATGTCTTCATACCAGTTCTTCTGTCGGATAGCGGCATAAGAGATATTATCCATAGACTTGTAGTTCTCCCTAGTTGCCTTGCCTTTCCACCTCATAGTGGCGGACTTACGAGGAGCACCCTGAGCAAACTCATCACTCGACCTTTGAGCCCTAGAGCGCCTCCGAGAACCACTACCTGTGATAGACAAAGATGGATAGCAAAAGAAGATAATGCTCATAAGTCATGTACTGATACAGTAGTGTACTCTAGAAGCATATTATGAGTCGGTAAAAGTTTAGACACGATAGATTGAATCAAAACTACAGCAGCAACATAGCTCCAGGCCGGATAATCCGGGGTCCCCGAGGGGCGGATAATCCGGCCGGGTCGGATATTCCGGCCACCGCGGGGGCCGGATAATCTGGCCCTGCGAATCTGCAGAAATCTCAAGCAAAAACTTGTCTAGAACCAGATCGGCCTCATATCATGCAAATGGAGTATACTACACATGATTTGGAACAACTAGACAACATCCCCATCAAGAAAATAGCACATATAAATCACAACACCTAGGGTTAGGGATTGTGAGCCATACCCTCTTCCATTGGAGGAGCCGCTTGGAGGGGATGAAAGCTAGGGAGGAGGAGCACCTGATCCACCCAAAAACTTCGAGAGGGAGCGGACGAGGCGGCTCCGGCGAGGAGGAGGAGCTCCGGCGAGTTGAGGGAAGAGAGAGAGAGAGAGAGAGAGAGAGAGAGAGAGAGGCGCGTGGGGGAACTGGTTCTGGAACCGTTCACCTCGCGGCCTCCCTCTCATAACCCATCGAAACCTTCCCAGGCCGGATAATCCAGCCCTAAGTATGGGCGGATAATCCGGCGGGGCCGGATTTTCCGGGGTGCCCAAAGGCCGGATTATCCGGTTTTCTGGAAAATTCCAGAACACCGTAAATCCTGCCTATCTTTTGTTGGTTATTTGCATATGCCCATATGTGATGCAATAAGATATCACGTCACATATAAGATGCAAATTGACCAATCAGATCGGACAACCGAGATCATCCGACCGAAACTCCTCAAACTCCAAGTTTTTACCAAATCATGACATAGGAGCAAGATGGAAATGGCTTATAGATGAGTGTAGGCTTGGGTTTAGAATTATCTAAGTGTTAATGGTACATGATCACTCAAGTTTGGAAGATACGAGCAAATAAGGCCAAACTAGAGTGATTTCCCATAAGAACAAGGAGATGTCAAGTAAAATCCAATTAAGATCCAAATAACTCCAATTCTTCACAAAGAAGAGTGTGGTGGCCTAGGCCACCATGTAGGAGTGATATGGTTTGGCACCGCGAAGATATATCTTGGGCCCAAAACCAATACTCGTCATTGAAGCTCACACATCAACATATGATATAAAGAGAATGATTTCTTACTATCGGCATTATGGGGGGAGGGATAGCTCAATAGTTTTAAACCGCACTCCCCCTATTTCCATGCCCACATCTAAACCAAATAAAGTTTTGGGACAAAGGTGTGTTTGGAAGATGGTCATTCCTCAAATAGCAAAATCTTGCTTCATCAAGAGGCTTCGTGAATATATCGGCAAGTTGATCTTTGGTAGGAACATAGAATAGCTCAATATCACCACGGGCAACATGATCCCTAATAAAATGATTCCGGATCTCAATATGCTTCATTCTTGAATGTTGCACCAGATTATAGGCAATCTTGATAGCACTTTCATTGTCACATAATAGAGGCACTTTGTCACAAGTGACACCGTATTCCTTTAAAGTTTGCCTCATCCATAACAATTGAGTGCATCCACTTGTGACGGCAACAAATTCGGCTTCGGCGGTGGAGAGAGATATACAATTTTGCTTCTTAGAAGACCAACACACCAAGGACCTACCAACGAATTGGCAAGCCCCGGAGGTTGATTTCTTATCATCCTTGTCCCCTGCCCAATCCGCATCGGTGTATCCATTGAGAAAGAAACTTGAGCCTTTAGGATACCAAAGACCATATCTTGGGGTGTCAACTAAATATCGAAAGATTCTTTTGATATCCATCATGTGACTTTCCGTAGGAGAAGCTTGATATCTTGCACACACACCAACACTCAACACTATGTCCGGTCTAGATGCACAAAGGTAAAGCAAGGATCCAATCATGGAGCGATATACCTTTTGATCCACCTCTTTACCATTGGGATCTAGTGCAAGATGACATTTAGTAACCATAGGAGTGGCTACACCCTTCATCTCGGTCATCTTGAACCTCTTGAGCATGTCTTGGAGATATTTTGCTTGATTGATGAAAGTCCCTTCTCTCAATTGCTTGATCTCAAAACCAAGAAAGAACATCATCTCTCCCATCATAGACATCTCAAACCTATCGGTCATAAGCTTTGAAAATTCATCATTGAAAGCTTTGTTAGTAGAGCCAAAGATAATATCATCAACATATAATTGGCAAACGAAAAGCTCCCCATTGGCCCTCTTAGTAAAAAAGAGTGGGATCGATTAGCCCAACATCAAACCCACGGTCTATCAACAATTCTTTCAGGTGCTCATACCAAGCTCTAGGAGCTTGCTTGAGACCATAAAGTGCTTTATCAAGCTTATAGACATGGTTAGGAAAGTTGAGATCCTCAAACCCCGGGGGTTGCTTAACAGAAACCTCTTCATGCAAAGGACCATTAAGAAATGCACTTTTCACATCCATTTGTTGTAACTTAAAGTTATGATGCGATGCATAGGCAAGAAGGATACTGATGGACTCAAGGCGAGCCACGGGAGCATAAGTTTCTCCAAAGTCAATTCCTTCAATTTGAGAGAAACCTTGAGCTACCAATCTTGCGTTGTTCCTCACAACATTTCCAAACTCATCTTGCTTGTTCTTGAAAATCCATTTAGTGCCTATAACATTGCGGCACTCCTTTGGCTTCTCCACTAAGGTCCATACTTTATTGCGCTTGAAGTTGTTGAGTTCCTCGTGCATAGCTTCCAACCAATCCGAATCTTCAAGAGCCTCAAATACTTTCTTGGGTTCCACTAAGGAGATATAAGCATGATGATTGCTAAAGTTAGCCAATTGCCTTCTTGTGGAAACTCTTGCTCTTACATCACCAAGGACCTTGTCATGTGTGTGTTCAAGACGCTCAAGTTGCCTCTCTCTTCTTGCTAGACGACGGGCCTCGATCTCCTCCTTGGTTCTTCTTGGCCTTGGAGGTATCACTTGATCAACTTGATCATTTGGGTCCCCGTCTTGACCTTCAACTTGAGCTTCCTCAATTTCTTAAGATTTCTCAACATCATGTGCTTGATCTTGGACATTATTCGGTGAATGACTAGAATTGAATGGATCCTCATCGGAGCGTGATACGACTCCAACGTATCGATAATTTCTTATGTTCCATGCCACATTATTGATGATATCTACATGTTTTATGCACACTTTATGTCATATTCGTGCATTTTCTGGAACTAACCTATTAACAAGATGCCGAAGAGCCAGTTGTTGTTTTCTGCTGTTTTTGGTTTCGAAATCCTAGTAACGAAATATTCTCGGAATTGGACGAAATCAACGCCCGGGGTCCTATTTTGCCACGAAGCTTCCGGAAGACCGAAGAGGAGTCGAAGTGGGGCCACGAGGCGCCGCCACACTAGGGCGGCGCGGCCCGGGCCCCGGCCGCGCCGACCTATGGTGTGGGGCCCTCGTGTGGCCCCCGCGTTGCTCCTTCCGCCTACCTAAAGCCTCCGTCGCGAAACCCCCGGTACCGAGAGCCACGATACGGAAAACCTTACTAAGACGCCGCCGCCGCCAATCCCATCTCGGGGATTACGGAGATCTCCTCCGGCACCCTGCCGGAGAGGGGATTCATCTCCCGGAGGACTCTTCACCGCCATGGTCGCCTCCCGGAGTGATGAGTGAGTAGTTCACCCCTGGACTATGGGTCCATAGCAGTAGCTAGATGGTTGTCTTCTCCTCATTGTGCTTCATTGTTGGATCTTGTGAGCTGCCTAACATGATCAAGATCATCTATCTGTAATGCTATATGTTGTGTTTGTCGGGATCCGATGGATAGAGAATACTATGTTATGTTAATTATCAAGTTATTACCTATGTGTTGTTTATGATCTTGCATGCTCTCTGTTATTAGTAGAGGCTCTGGCCAAGTTTTTGCTCTTAACTCCAAGAGGGAGTATTTATGCTCGATAGTGGGTTCATGCCTCCATTGATATCCGGGACAGTGACAGAAAGTTCTAAGGTTGTGGATGTCTTGTTGCCATTAGGGATAAAACATTGATGCTATGTCTAAGGATGAAGTTGTTGATTACATTACGCACCATACTTAATGCAATTGTCTGTTGTTTTGCAACTTAATACTGGAAGGGGTTCGGATGATAACCTGAAGGTGGACTTTTTAGGCATAGATGCATGCTTGGATGGCGGTCTATGTACTTTGTCGTAATGCCCAATTAAATCTCACTATATTTATCATGACATGTATGTGCATTGTTATGCCCTCTCTATTTGTCAATTGCCCGACTGTAATTTGTTCACCCAACATGCTTTTATCTTATGGGAGAGACACCTCTAGTGAGCTGTGGACCCCGGTCCATTCTTTTATACTTGAAATACAAATCTGCTGCAATACTTGTTTTACTTGTTTTCTTGCAAACAATCATCTTCCACACAATACGGTTAATCCTTTGTTACAGCAAGCCGGTGAGATTGACAACCTCAGCTGTTTCGTTGGGGCAAAGTACTTTGGTTGTGTTGTGCGGGTTCCACGTTGGCGCCGAATCTCGGTGTTGCGCCGCACTACATCCCGCCGCCATCAACCTTCAACGTGCTTCTTGGCTCCTCCTGGTTCGATAAACCTTGGTTTCTTTCTGAGGGAAAACTTGCTGCTGTGCGCATCATACCTTCCTCTTGGGGTTCCCAACGAACGTGTGAGTTACACGCCATCAGAGCGATCATGAACCTTTGGTTGATCTTGTCCTGGATCTTGCACACAAGAGGGAGGGTTTTGTTCTTGTTCTTGGGTTGGTGCATGATACGTCTCCGACGTATCGATAATTTCTTATGTTCCATGCCACATTATTGATGATATCTACATGTTTTATGCATACTTTATGTCATATTTATGCATTTTCCGGCACTAACCTATTAACGAGATGCCGAAGAGCCGATTCGTTGTTTTACTGCTGTTTTTGGTTTCAGAAATCCTACAAAGGAAATATTCTCGGAATTGGACGAAATCAACGCCCAGGGGCCTATTTTTGCACGAAGCTTCCAGAAGACCGAAAGGGAAACGAATTGAGGCGACGAGGCGGCGACACGCCAGGGCGGCGCGGCCCACCTCCTGGCCGCGCGGCCCTGGTGTGTGGGCCCCTCGTGACGCCCCTTTAGCTGCCCTTCCGCCTACTTAAAGCCTCCGTCGCGAAACCCCCAGTACCGAGAGCCACGATACGGAAAACCTTACTGAGACGCTGCCGCCGCCAATCCCATCTCGGGGGATTCTGGAGATCGCCTCCGGCACCCTGCCGGAGAGGGGAATCATCTCCCGGAGGACTCTTCACCGCCATGGTCGCCTCCGGAGTGATGAGTGAGTAGTTCACCCCTGGACTATGGGTCCATAGCAGTAGCTAGATGGTCGTCTTCTCCTCATGTGCTTCATTGTTGGATCTTGTGAGCTGCCTAACATGATCAAGATCATCTATCTCGTAATTCTATATGTTGTGTTTGTCGGGATCCGATGGATAGAGAATACTATGTTATGTTGATTATCAATCTATTACCTATGTGTTGTTTATGATCTTGCATGCTCTCCGTTATTAGTAGAGGCTCTGGCCAAGTTTTTACTCTTAACTCCAAGAGGGAGTATTTATGCTCGATAGTGGGTTCATGCCTCCATTAAATGCGGGACAGTGTGAGTAAAGTTCTAAGGTTGTGGATGTGCTTGTTGCCACTAGGGATAAAATATTGATGCTATGTCCGAGGATGTAGTTATTGATTACATTACGCACCATACTTAATGCAATTGTCTGTTGTTTGCAACTTAATACTTGGAAGGGGTTCGGATGATAACCTGAAGGTGGACTTTTTAGGCATAGATGCATGCTGGATAGCGGTCTATGTAATTTGTCGTAATGCCCAATTAAATCTCACAATACTCATCATATCATGTATGTGCATGGTCATGCCCTCTCTATTTGTCAATTGCCCGACTGTAATTTGTTCACCCAACATGCTATTTATCTTATGGGAGAGACACCTCTAGTGAACTGTGGACCCCGGTCCTATTCTTTACATTGAATACAATCTGCTGCTATTGTTCTTTACTATTCTCTGCAAACAATCATCATCCACACTATACATCTAATCCTTTGTTACAGCAAGCCGGTGAGATTGACAACCTCACTGTTTCGTTGGGGCAAAGTACTTTGGTTGTGTTGTGCAGGTTCCACGTTGGCGCCGGAATCCCTGGTGTTGCGCCGCACTACATCTCGCCGCCATCAACTTTCAACGTGCTTCTTGGCTCCTACTGGTTCGATAAACCTTGGTTTCTTACCGAGGAAAACTTGCCGCTGTACGCATCACACCTTCCTCTTGGGGTTCCCAACGGACGCGTGCTTGTACGTGTATCAAGCAATATTTTCACGCGCCGTCTGCCAGGGAGATCAAGACACGCTGCAAGGGGAGTCTGCACAATCCAATCTCTTTACTTTGTTTTTGTCTTGCTTTATTTTATTTACTACTTTGTTTGCTGCACTTATATCAAAACACAAAAAAAATAGTTGCTAGCTTTACTTTACTTACTGTCTTGCACTCTATATCAAAAGCACAAAAAAATTAGTTACTTGCATTTATTTTATCTAGTTTGCTTTATTTACTACTGCTAAAATGAGTAATCCTGAAGTTGAAGTTCGTTCGTTTAAACAACAAGGTGGAGAAAGTTTTAAAGATGCTTGGTATAGAATTAGTGATGCTCATCATAGGTGCACTAAGAAACACTCCACTATTATCCTACTTAGGAACTTTTATGTTGGTATATCTAGTTGGAATAGGTATGTTCTTGATACTCTTTCGGGGGTAATTTCCTAGGTACTCCTGCTTTAGAAGCTAGTTGCATCATTGAGAGTCTAGTTGGAATACCACCTGTTAATGAAACTAAAAGTGAAATCTCTCTTGAGGATGTTATGAAAAAATTGGAAACCATAGAGAAAAAATTTCCAAGTGTTGAAACTAAATTGGAAATGTTACTTGATAAAACTGATGAACTTGATAAATCCTTAGGAGGAATTGATGAAAGAATTAGTGTCCTAGGAACTTGTGTTGTCCATGATAATCAAATCAATAGGATTGGCGAACTTGAAAGAGCTGTGGGAACCTTGGGTTCAACTTTTTCTTCTCTTAAATATAAGGAGAAAGCTTATGTGGGTAAAGAGCAAAAATTCATGTATGTCTCTAAGGTGCCTAAACCAAAGAATTATTATAGGCCTAAAATTGATAAAACTCCCAATACCCCTGGTTATGATGTTGATGCTTCGTCTCTTGATAACACTTGATATACACTTTCTGCGCCTAGCTGAAAGGCGTTAAAGAAAAGCGCTTATGGAAGACAACCCATGTTTTTACTATAGTATTTTATTTTATATTTGAGTCTTGGAAGTTGTTTACTACTGTAGCAACCTCTCCTTATCTTAGTTTTGTGCATTGTTGTGCCAAGTAAAGTCGTTGATAGTAAGGTTCATACTAGATTTGGATTACTGCGCAAAAGCAGATTTCTTTGCTGTCACGAATCTGGGTCTAATTCTCTGTAGGTAACTCAGAAAATTATGCCAATTTACGTGAGTGATTCGCAGATATGTACGCAACTTTCATTCAATTTGGGCATTTTCATTTGAGCAAGTCTGGTGCCTCGATAAAATCCGTCTTTACGGACTGTTCTGTTTTGACAGATTCTGCCTTTTATTTCGCATTGCCTCTTTCGCTATGATGGATGAATTTCTTTGTTCCATTAATGTCCAGTAGCTTTGTGCAATGTCCAGAAGTGTTAAGAATGATTATGTCACCTCTGAACATGTGAATTTTTATTATGCACTAACCCTCTAATGAGTTGTTACGAGTTTGGTGTGGAGGAAGTTTTCAAGGATCAAGAGAGGGAGATGATACAATATGATCAAGGAGAGTGAAAGCTCTAAGCTTGGGGATGCCCCGGTGGTTCACCCCTGCATATTTTAAGAAGACTCAAGCGTCTAAGCTTGGGGATGCCCAAGGCATCCCCTTCTTCATCGACAACATTATCGAGTTCCTCCCCGAAACTATATTTTTATTCCATCACATCTTATGTGCTTTGCTTGGAGCGTCGGTTTGTTTTTGTTTTTTTTTGTTTGAATAAAATGGATCCTAGCATTCATTGTGTGGGAGAGAGACACGCTCACTGTTGCATATGGACAAATATGTCCTTAGGCTTTACTCATAGTATTCATGGCGAAGGTTGAATCTTCTTCGTTAAATTGTTATATGGTTGGAAATGGGAAATGCTACATGTAGTAATTCTAAAATGTCTTGAATAATTTGATACTTGGCAATTGTTGTGCTCATGTTTAAGCTCTTGCATCATATACTTTGCACCCATTAATGAAGAAATACATAGAGCTTGCTAAAATTTGGTTTGCATATTTGGTCTCTCTAAAGTCTAGATAATTTCTAGTATTGAGTTTTGAACAACAAGGAAGACGGTGTAGAGTCTTATAATGTTTACAATATGTCTTTTATGTGAGTTTTGCTGCACCGGTTCATCCTTGTGTTTGTTTCAAATAACCTTGCTAGCCTAAACCTTGTATCGAAAGGGAATACTTCTCATGCATCCAAAATCCTTGAGCCAACCACTATGCCATTTGTGTCCACCATACCTACCTACTACATGGTATTTCTCCGCCATTCCAAAGTAAATTGCTTGAGTGCTACCTTTAAATTTCCATCATTCGCCTTTACAATATATAGCTCATGGGACAAATAGCCTAAAAACTATTGTGGTATTGAATATGTACTTATGCACTTTATCTCTTATTAAGTTGCTTGTTGTGCGATAACCATGTTTACGGGGACGCCATCAACTACTCTTTGTTGAATATCATGTGAGTTGCTATGCATGTCCGTTTTGTCGAAGTAAGGGAGATTTACCACTCATTTAATGGTTAGAGCATGCATATTGTTAGAGAAGAACATTGGGCCGCTAACTAAAGCCATGAATCATGGTGGAAGTTTCAGTTTTGGACATATATCCTCAATCTCATATGAGAACATTAATTGTTGCTAAATGCTTATGCATTAAAGAGAGTCCATTATACGTTGTCTATGTTGTCCCGGTATGGATGTCTAAGTTGAGAATAATCAAAGCGAGAAATCCAAATGCGAGCTTTCTCCTTAGACCTTTGTACGGGCGGCATAGAGGTACCCCTTTGTGACACTTGGTTAAAACATGTGTATTGCGATGATAATCCCGGTAATCCAAGCTAATTAGGACAAGGTGCGGGCACTATTAGTATACTATGCATGAGGCTTGCAACTTGTAAGATATAATTTACATGATACATATGCTTTATTACTACCGTTGACAAAATTGTTTCGTGTTTTCAAAACCAAAGCTCTAGCACAAATATAGCAATCGATGCTTTCCTCTTTGAAGGACCTTTCTTTTACTTTTATGTTGAGTCAGTTCACCTATTTCTCTCCACCTCAAGAAGCAAACACTTGTGTGAAGCTGTGCATTGATTCCTACATACTTGCATATTGCACTTGTTATATTACTTTACATTGACAATATCCATGAGATACACATGTTATAAGTTGAAAGCAACCGCTGAAACTTAATCTTCCTTTGTGTTGCTTCAATACCTTTACTTTGATTTATTGCTTTATGAGTTAACTCTTATGCAAGACTTATTGATGCTTGTCTTGAAGTACTATTCATGAAAGGTCTTTGCTTTATGATTCATTTGTTTTGATCGCTGCATTCATTACATATGCTTACAATAGTATGATAACCTTTTTCATTTATTATGCCATCATAACCTTGATCATACTATTGTAAGCATATGTAATGAATGCAGCGATCAAAACAAATGAATCATAAAGCAAAGACTTTTCATGAATAGTACTTCAAGATAAGCATCAATAAGTCTTGCATAAGAGTTAACTCATAAAGCAATAAATCAAAGTAAAGGTATTGAAGCAACACAAAGGAAGATTAAGTTTCAGCGGTTGCTTTCAACTTGTAACATGTATATCTCATGGATAATTGTCAACATAGAGTAATATAACAAGTGCAATATGCAAGTATGTAGGAATCAATGCACAGTTCACACAAGTGTTTGCTTCTTGAGGTGGAGAGAGATAGGTGAACTGACTCAACATAAAAGTAAAGAAAGGTCCTTCAAAGAGAAAGCATCGATTGCTATATTTGTGCTAGAGCTTTTATTTTGAAAACAAGAAACAATTTTGTCAACGATAGTAATAAAGCATATGTATCATGTAAATTATATCTTACAAGTTGCAAGCCTCATGCATAGTATACTAATAGTGCCCGCACCTTGTCCTAATTAGCTTGGACTACCGGGATCATCGCAATACACATGTTTTAACCAAGTGTCACAAAGGAGTACCTCTATGCCGTCTGTACAAAGGTCTAGGAGAAAGCTCGCATTTTGGATTTCTCGCTTTTGATTATTCTCAACTTAGACATCCATGCGGGACAACATAGACAACAGATAATGGACTCCTCTTTAATGCATAAGCATGTTGCAACAATTAGTGTTCTCATATGAGATTGAGGATATATGTCCAAAACTGAAACTTCCACCATGATTCATGGCTTTAGTTAGCGGCCCAATGTTCTTCTCTAACAATATGCATGCTCTAACCAATTAAAGTGGTAGATCTCCCTTACTTCAGACAAGACGGACATGCATAGCAACTCACATGATATTCAACAAAGAGTAGTTGATGGCGTCCCGAAGACATGGTTATCGCACAACAAGCAACTTAATAAGAGATAAAGTGCATAAGTACATATTCAATACCACAATAGTTTTTAGGCTATTTGTCCCATGAGCTATATATTGCAAAGGTAAATGATGGAATTTTAAAGGTAGCACTCAAGCAATTTACTTTGGAATGGCGGAGACATACCATGTAGTAGGTAAGTATGGTGGACACAAATGGCATAGTGGTTGGCTCAAGGATTTTGGATGCATGAGAAGTATTCCTCTCGATACAAGGTTTAGGCTAGCAAGGTTATTTGAAACAAACACAAGGATGAACCGGTGCAGCAAAACTCACATAAAAGACATATTGTAAACATTATAAGACTCTACACCGTCTTCCTTGTTGTTCAAACTCAATACTAGAAATTATCTAGACTTTAGAGAGACCAAATATGCAAACCAAATTTAGCAAGCTCTATGTATTTCTTCATTAATGGGTGCAAAGTATATGATGCAAGAGCTTAAACATGAGCACAACAATTGCCAAGTATCACATTATTCAAGACATTTTACCAATTACTACATGTAGCATTTCCCGTTTCCAACCATATAACAATTAACGAAGCAGTTTCAACCTTAGCCATGAATATATAAAAGCTAAGAACACATGTGTTCATATGAACCAGCGGAGCGTGTCTCTCTCCCACACAAGCTGATTTATTCAAACAAAAACAAAAACAAAAACAACACGGACGCTCCAAGTAAAGTACATAAGATGTGACGGAATAAAAATATAGTTTCAGAGAGGAACACGATAAGTTGTCGATGAAGAAGGGGATGCCTTGGGCATCCCCAAGCTAGACGCTTGAGTCTTCTTGAAATATGCAGGGGTGAACCACGGGGCATCCCCAAGCTTAGAACTTTCACTCTCCTTGATCATATTGTATCATTCTCCTCTCTTGATCCTTGAAAACTTCCTCCACACCAAACTCGAAACAACTCATTAGAGGGTTAGTGCACAATAAAAATTAACATGTTCAGAGGTGACACAATCATTCTTAACACTTCTGGACATTGCATAAAGCTACTGGACATTAATGGAACAAAGAAATTCATCCAACATAGCAAAAGAGGCAATGCGAAATAAAAGGCAGAATCTGTCAAAACAGAACGATCACGTAAAGATGGATTTTATTGAGGCACCAGACTTGCTCAAATGAAAATGCCCAAATTGAATGAAAGTTGCGTACATATCTGAGGATCACGCACGTAAATTGGCATATTTTCTGAGCTACCTACGAGAGGCAGGTCGAAATTCGTGACAGCAAGAAATCATGCTTACTGCGAGTAATCCAAATCTAGTATTAACCTTACTATCAAAGACTTTACTTGGCACAACAATGCAATAAAATAAGATAAGGAGAGGTTGCTACAGTAGTAAACAACTTCCAAGACTCAAATATAAAACAAAAGTACTGTAGTAAAATAAACACATGGGTTATCTCCCAAGAAGTTCTTTCTTTATAGCCATTAAGATGGGCTCAGTGAGTTTTAATGATGCACTGCAAGAAATAGTATTTGAAGCAAAAGAGAGCATCAAGAGGCAAATTCAAAACACATTTAAGCCTAACATGCTTCCTATGCAAAGGAATCTTGTAAATAAACAAGTTCATGAAGCATGATGCAACAAGCATAGAAAGATAAAACAAGTGTAGCTTCAAAAATTTCAGCACATAGAGAGGCATTTTAGTAACATGAAAATTTCTACAACCATATTTTCCTCTCTCATAATAACTTTCAGTAGCATCATGAGCAAACTCAACAATATAACTATCACATAAAGCATTCTTATCATGAGTCTCATGCATAAAATTATTACTACTCCAACATAAGCATAGTCAATTCTTATTAGTTGTAGTGGGAGACAAATTCAACAAAGTAGCTATCATTATTATTCTCATCATCAAATATAGGAGGCATATTGTAATCATAATCAAATTTATCCTCCATAACAGGCGGTACTAAAAGACTACTATCATTATAATCATCATAAATAGGAGGCAAAGTATCATCAAAGTAAATTTTCTCCTCAATGCTTGGGGGACTAAAAATATCATGCTCATCAAAGCCAGCTTCCCCAAGCTTAGAACTTTCTATATCATTAGCAACAATGGTATTCAAAGTGTTCATACTAATATGTTCCATGGGTTTTTTAATTTTCGCATCAAACCATCCATGTCTTAAATCAGGAAATAGAATAAGAAGCTCATTGTTGTCCATTATGCCAAACTAGTGTAAACAAGAAACAAAAAGATGCAATTGCGGGATCTAAAGGAAATAGCTTCGAGCACACACACAACGGTGCAGAAAAGTACTTGTAGCAGGACCGGAGTATGAGTAGCCTTTACCTTTCCTCCCGGCAACGAGCGCCGAGAAAATAGCTTGATGTCTACGGGTGCTTCTATTCTTGTAGACAGTGTTGGGCCTCCAAGAGCGAGAGGTTTGTAGAACAGCGGCAAGTTTCCCTTAAGTGGATCACCCAAGGTTTATCGAACTCGGGGAGGAAGAGGTCAAAGATATCCCTCTCATGCAACCACTGCAACCACAAAGCAAGAAGTCTCTTGTGTCCCCAACACACCTAATAGGTGCACTAGTTCGACGAAGAGATAGTGAAATACGGGTGGTATAAATAAGTATGAGCAGTGGCAACGGCAGCAGAAAAGTGCTTTGCCCGGGACGGTAAACAAGCGAGTAGTGACTGTGAGTAAAAAGAGTAAACAAGCAGCGATAGCAGTATTTAGGAACAAGGCCTAGGGATTAGACTTTCACTAGTGGACACTCTCAACTTTGATCACATAACAGAATAGATAAATGCATACTCTACACTCTCTTGTTGGATGATGAACACCACTAATTGCGTAGGATTACACGAACCCTCAATGCCGGAGTTAACAAGCTCCACAATATTCAATGTTCATATTTAAATAACCTTAGAGTGCATGACAGATCAACACAACTAAACCAAGTACTAACATAGCATGCACACTTGTCACCTTCACACTATGTAGGAGGAATAGATCACA
>NC_061512.1:119193597-119317765 GCF_022539505.1 Lolium rigidum
CGCTACTTACCGGTGGGTTTCCGTCGGAATCGACGGTTTCCCCGATGAAGATGTGTATGCCGCCAAGCGGGACGATGGAGAGCTTGACGGGGTCGGTTTTAGCCGGAATCCAACACTTATCCGGAGGGACGATCGGCAGATTTCCGGCGTAGAGGACACGCCCCACAGCGATGGTGTCGTCGAAGCTTCCCATGGCGGAACCCTCCCGGTTCCGGCCTCCAGACGCCGCAGGCCCCACGGTGGGCGCCAACTGTCGTTGCCTAATCGACGGTACCTCGGAGGAGGGATCCTCACGAGGGGAAGAAGTAGTAGGGGCCATAGGGCGGAGTGCACACGAGACGGTGGTACGCGATTTACCCAGCTTCGGAACACCTGCACGATGACAGGGCCTACTGCTGCTTGTCTGGAATTATCTGGGCGCTTTCGCGTTGTTACAATGAGTTGTGGTTGTGCCTCTAGGGCTCCCGGGATCCGGCTTATAAAGGCGCACGGATCTAGGGTTTACATGGAGAGTCCTAGCCGGAATACAAGTTGCCTAACTACGGTACAATGTCTTGTCGTGTACGTCAAGGATCCGCCTTCCTCCAAGTAGGTGCTTGGATCCGGATACTTCATGGGCCGTCACGGATCCGGCCTCCTTCGTAGGTCGGTTGAGATCCGGCTTCCTGTTCTGGGCTGGACTTCATCCTTCGGGATCTACGGCAAGCTCGGGCCGCCCGATGGGCCACATGCCTCATCACCAACTATGGGCCACCCGGGCTTGCCGGATCTAGGCCATGCCGTTGATATACCCATAAAGTATACCCACAACACAGAGGGTGGCGAGGCAGCACCCGAGCCAGAGCTCAAGAGCGCGGTGGAGAACGACGAGGCAGTGCCCGAGTCCGAGCTCGAGGGTACTGCAGCCGGCGGACCTGCAGGGGGTCGACGTCGGGGACCATCAGTAGTCGAAGGAGGAGTGGCGACCACCTGTCTCTATGCAAAAGGAAAGCAATGCTCATCAAAGTACACATGCCGGGAGGTGATGACGCGGTGAGAAACCGGATCATAGCAGCGGTAGCCTTTGGTGTTAGCCGGGTAACCGAGGAAAACACACGGAACGGAACGAGGGGCGAGTTTATGAGGAGTGGTGGCGGCGATACTAGGATAACAACGACAACCGAAAATCCGAAGACCGTCGTAGGATGGAGGGGAACCGTAAAGGAGGTGATGAGGTGCATAGTTCCAGCGGGGACTATCGTTGCCTAATCGATGGTACCTCGGAGGAGGGATCCTCACGAGGGGGAGAAGTAGTAGGGGCCATAGGGCGGAGTGCACACGGGACGGTGGTACGCGATTTACCCAGCTTCAGAACACCTGCACGATGACAGGGCCTACTGCTGCTTGTCCGGAATTATCCGGGCGCTTTCGCGTTGTTACAATGAGTTGTGGTTGTGCCTCTAGGGCTCCCGGGATCCGGCTTATAAAGGCGCACGGATCTAGGGTTTACATGGAGAGTCCTAGCCGGAATACAAGTTGCCTAACTACGGTACAATGTCTTGCCGTGTACGTCAAGGATCCGCCTTCCTCCAAGTACGTGCTGGATCCGGATACTTCATGGGCCGTCACGGATCCGGCCTCCTTCGTAGGTCGGTTGAGATCCGGCTTCCTGTTCCTGGGCTGGACTTCATCCTTCAGGATCTACAGCAACTGGGCCGCCCGATGGGCCACATGCCTCATCATCAACTATGGGCCACCCGGGCTTGCCGGATCTAGGCCATGCCGTTGATATACCCATAAAGTATACCCACAACAGTAGCCCTCCGGCTTCATTCAGCTCGGATCCGAAGAGAATCTTGAAGAGCTTCAAAACCTTTACTTGTTTCCGGTATCGTCTATTCGGAAATCTTCCTTTCTCCTGAATCGGCAACGCAACGGAGATTCCACCTTTCCCGCGCACAACCCCCTTTTTCCCGCACTAAATTTTCGGAGATGCGAATCTTCTAGCCGGAAATTTCGGGAGCGCACAGTTAAGTTACCTCCACGTCGTTTTACCGTTTTTAACCTAAGACACGTGTCAGGCATCTAACGGTGAGACCGTTCAGTTTCCACCGCTAGATCTGAAACACGAATCTCCACGCGAGGTCTATAAATATCCCTCACGCGCGGTAACTTCCCATTCTTTCACCGCATCTTTCTCTTCTTCTTCTTCCTCGCGTTGCGCCGCCCGCCAGATCTAAACTCCGGCGAACTCACGCACGGGGAACTTCTCCCGCCGCCGCTCCAAGGTCTCCCTCGACCCGAGATTTGCGTGTTTGATCGGGATTTTTCCTCCGCCGCCGTTTCGTGGTCTTCTGAAGCGCAACGCTGCAAGTCCGGCCAGCACAACCTCGCCGGCGTCCCACGGAACCACCGCGCCATTAACGGTAAGTGCGCCGGTCCCGTAGAAGAAGAAGTGTAGCGTAGATTCTGATTACTCAAATATTTTAAATGGGTGCAGCCGGAAGCATGCCACTCGATTCACCGCAGAACGAGGGTATGATCTCCGCCTACTGGAGCTTCATACGCGATACCGACGTGGAGCTTAGAGAGCTCCAAAACGAGGGTATGATCTCCGCCTACTGGAGCTTCATACGCGATACCGACGTCCCCAAGCCCGGAGCCGATGAAGTAGTTATGACCAAGGCTTGGGTGGAGCGCGGGTTGTCACTCCCCTGCTCGAAGTTTTTCCTCTCCATCCTCAGCACGTATGGGCTCCAGCCTCACAATATCTGCCCTAACTCATACCTCCTCCTCTCCAACTTTGCAACACTTTGCGAAGGGCATCTTGGAATCCGACCAGATGTCAAGTTATGGCAGTTTTTCTTCCGAGTGAAGAAGGAAACGAAGGACAAAGCAATGGTGAACTGTGGGAGCATGATGTTCATGCTCCGACCTGGACGCATGTATCCACCACACGATTCGCACGAATCCGTCCGTCTTCGGAACGCCGGATGGTTCTATGAAAAGAACGCTTCAGTTCCGAACATCCATGACGGCCTGCCCAAGTTCATCAACGAGCCTCCGGAAGAACTCGCGAGCTGGAGCTTCGTTCCCTCACTCGCTCAAACCCCTATCCTGGAGAAAGCGGCGCGGAGAATATCTTGGTTAGTCCATGACGGGCTAACAGGAGCTCAACTCACTCTTAGCTGGTTCACCCGGCGGATCCAGCCACTGCGGCATAATGCGCGGTTAATCTGCGCATACACCGGGGCGGACGACCTGCTCCGGGCTACCCGCCACGACCTTCCGGCTGACTCTCTGAAAAGGAGAATCAAAACGCTCGTGAAGATAGGCCGGGGCCAACCGGTCCCGGAATTGATCAAGGATATTTACACAAACAACCAGTGTCCTCCGGTAAGCTCTGTTTCCTTCGTTACTTCAAACTTCACAAGTTTTTGGATGTTGACTTTAACTTATATTCATATTCCCTCCAGCTCGATACTTTGGCGGAGGAAAACTTTCGCACCATTCTTCGTGTTCCTATCAGCGGCGACGTAGCGGAGGAGGTTCCGGACGACGAAGAGGAGGAAGAGGAACATGCACCCCGCAAGGCGGCCCCTCGACCTTCAAAGCGTCCCCGCGCCAAAGCTTCCGGCTCAGAAGCCGGAGCCAGCGGCGAGGCCTCCGCCAAAAAGCCCAAAACCATAAAGCCACCTCCACTAAACTCGAAGAGAGCGGAGCAAGCACGTCTGAAAATGCTTTGAACAGCTGGCAAACGCTCGCGCCCCATCATCCCCGGCGCCCCGTAAGTTTCTGATGTCTACGGGAGCTTCTATTCTTGTAGACAGTGTTGGGCCTCCAAGAGCAGAGGTTTGTAGAACAGCAGCAAGTTTCCCTTAAGTGGATCACCCAAGGTTTATCGATCTCAGGGAGGAAGAGGTCAAAGATATCCCTCTCATGCAACCCCGCAACCACAAAGCAAGAAGTCTCTTGTGTCCCCAACACACCTAATAGGTGTACTAGTTCGGCGAAGAGATAGTGAAATACAGGTGGTATGAATAAGTAGTAGCAACGGCACCGGAAAAGTGCTTTGCCCGGGACGATGAAACAAGCGATAGTAACGCAGCGATAGTAACGCGATAGAAACGAGTAAACAAGCAGCGATAGCGATATTTAGGAACAAGGCCTAGGGATTAGACTTTCACTAGTGGACACTCTCAACATTGATCACATAACAGAATAGATAAATGCATACTCTACACTCTTGTTGGATGATGAACACATTGCGTAGGATTACACGAACCCTCAATGCCGGAGTTAACAAGCTCCACAATTCAATGTTCATATTTAAATAACCTTAGAGTGCATGAAAGATCAATTCGACTAAACCAAGTACTAACATAGTATGCACACTTGTCACCTTCACACTATGTAGGAGGAATAGATCACATCAATACCATCATAGCAATAATTAACTTCATAATCTACAAGAGATCATAATCATAGCATAAACCAAGTACTAACACGGATGCACACACTCGTCACCATTACACCGTGTAGGAGGAATAAAACTACTTTAATAACATTGCTAGAGTAGCACATAGATAAATTGTGATACAAACACATTGCAATCATAAAGAGATATAAATAAGCACTTCACTATGCCATTCATAACGAGTGAATAAGTATTCTGTGAAATATAGCCTAAGAGACCCACACGGTGCACACATCTGTCACCTTTACACACGTGGGACAAGGAGTCTCCGGAGATCACATAAGTAAAATTCACTTGACTAGCATAATGACATCTAGATTACAAGCATCATCATATGAATCTCAATCATGTAAGGCAGCTCATGAGATTATTGTATTGAAGCACATAGGAGAGAGATGAACCACATAGCTACCGGTACATCCCCGAGCCTCGATGGAGAACTACTCCCTCCTCATGGGAGCAGCAGCGGTGATGAAGATGGCGGTGGAGATGGCAGCGGTGTCGATGGAGAAGCCTTCCGGGGGCACTTCCCCGTTCCGGCGGCGTGCCGGAACAGAGACTCCTGTCCCCCAGATCTTGGCTTCGCGATGGCGGCGGCTCTGGAAGGTTTTCCGTATCGTGGTTTTTCGCCTCAGGGGTTTCGCGACGGAGACTTTAAGTAGGCGGAAGGGCAGAGTCGGAGGACTGACGAGGGGCCCACACCATAGGGCGGCGCGGGCCCCCCCTTGGCCGCGCCGCCTTGTGGTGTCGCCACCTCGTGGCCCCACTTCGTATGCTCTTCGGTCTTCTGGAAGGTTCGTGGCAAAATAGGCCCCTGGGTCTTGATTTCGTCCAATTCCGAGAATATTTCGTTACTAGGATTTACGAAACCAAAAACGAGCAAAAAACGACAAGCGGCACTTCGGCATCTTGTTAATAGGTTAGTTCCGAGAAAATGCACGAATATGGCATAAAGTGTGCATAAAACATGTAGGTATCATCAATAATATGGCATGGAACATAAGAAATTATCGATACGTCGGAGACGTATCAAGCATCCCCAAGCTTAGTTCCGCTCGTCCCGAAGCGAGTAAAACGATAACAAAGATAATTTCTGAAGTGACATGCCATCATAACCTTGATCATACTATTTGTAAACATATGTAATGAATGCAACAATCAAAACAATGGTAATGACATGAGTAAACAAGTGAATCATAAGGCAAAGACTTTTCATGAATAGTACTTCAAGACAAGCATCAATAAGTCTTGCATAAGAGTTAACTCATAAAGCAATAAATCAAAGTAAAGGCATTGAAGCAACACAAAGGAAGATTAAGTTTCAGCGGTTGCTTTCAACTTGTAACATGTATATCTCATGGATAATTATCAACATAGAGTAATATAACAAGTACAATATGCAAGTATGTAAGAATCAATGCACAGTTCACACAAGTGTTTGCTTCTTGAGGTGGAGAGAGATAGGTGAACTGACTAAACATAAAAGTAAAAAAGAATGGTCCTTCAAAGAGGAAAGCATCGATTGCTATATTTGTGCTAGAGCTTTTATTTTGAAAACATGAAACAATTTTGTCAACGGTAGAAATAAAGCATATGAGTTATGAAAGTTATATCTTACAAGTTGCAAGTCTCATGCATAGTATACTAATAGTGCCCGCACCTTGTCCTAATTAGCTTGGACTACCGGATCTTTGCAATGCACATGTTTTAACCAAGTGTCACAATGGGGTACCTCCATGCCGCTCTGTACAAAGGTCTAAGGAGAAAGCTCGCATTTTGGATTTCTCGCTTTTGATTATTCTCAACTTAGACATCCATACCGGGACAACATGGACAACAGATAATGGACTCCTCTTTAATGCATAAGCATGTGGCAACAATTATTATTCTCATATGAGATTGAGGATATGTGTCCAAAACTGAAACTTCCACCATGATTCATGGCTTTAGTTAGCGGCCCAATGTTCATCTCTAACAATATGCATGCTCCAACCATTAAGGTGGTAGATCTCTCTTACTTCAGACAAGACGAACATGCATAGCAACTCACATGATATTCAACAAAGAATAGTTGATGGCGTCCCCAGAGCATGGTTATCGCACAACAAGCAACTTAATAAGAGATAAAGTGCATAAGTACATATTCAATACCACAATAGTTTTTAAGCTATTTGTCCCATGAGCTATATATTGCAAAGGTGAATGATGGAATTTTAAAGGTAGCACTCAAGCAATTTACTTTGGAATGGCGGAGAAATACCATGTAGTAGGTAGGTATGGTGGACACAAATGGCATAGTGGTTGGCTCAAGGATTTTGGATGCATGAGAAGTATTCCCTCTCGATACAAGGCTTAGGCTAGCAAGGTTGTTTGAAGCGAACACAAGCATAAAATAGTACATCAAAACTTACATAAAAGACATATTACAAGCATTATAAGACTATACATTGTCTTCCCTGTTGTTCAAACACCTCACTAGAAAATATCTAGACTCTAGAGAAACCACTCATGCAAACCAAATTTTAACAAGCTCTATGTATTTCTTCATTAATGGGTGCAAAGTATATGATGCAAGAGCTTAAACATGAGCACAACAATTGCCAAGTATCAAGTTATTCAAGACATCATACCAGTTACTACATGTAGCATTTTCCGTTTCCAACCATATAACAATTAACGAAGCGAGTTTCATCCTTCGCCATGAAAATTAAAAGCTAAGAACACATGTGTTCATACGAACCAGCGGAGCGTGTCTCTCTCCCACTCAAGCATTTATTCAAACAAAAACAAAAACAAGAAACATACGAGACGCTCCAAGTAAAGTACATAAGATGTGACCGAATAAAAATATAGTTTCAAGAGAAGGAACACGATAATTTGTCGATGAAGAAGGGGATGCCTTGGGCATCCCCAAGCTTAGACGCTTGAGTCTTCTTAGAATATGCAGGGGTGAACCACCGGGGCATCCCCAAGCTTAGAGCTTTCACTCTCCTTGATCATATTGTATCATACTCCTCTCTTGATCCTTGAAAACTTCCTCCACACCAAACTCGAAACAACTCATTAGAGGGTTAGTGCATAATAAAAATTCACATGTTCAGAGGTGACACAATCATTCTTAACACTTCTGGACATTGCATAAAGCTAATGGACATTAATGGATCAAAGAAATTCATCCAACATAGCAAAAGAGGCAATGCGAAATAAAAGGCAGAATCTGTCAAAACAGAACAGTCCGTAAAGATGGATTTTATTAGGGCACCAGACTTGCTCAAATGAAAATGCCCAAATTTAATGAAAGTTGCGTACATATCTGAGGACCATGCACGTAAATTGGCTTAATTTTCTGAGCTACCTACAGGGAGGTAGACCCAGATTCGTGACAGCAAAGAAATCTGTTTCTACGCGAGTAATCCAAATCTAGTATCAACCTTTCTATCAAAGACTTTACTTGGCACAACAAAACACAAAACTAAGATAAGGAGAGGTTGCTACAGTAGTAAACAACTTCCAAGACACAAATATAAAACAAAGTACTGTAGCAAAATAACACATGGGTTATCTCCCAAGAAGTTCTTTCTTTATAGCCATTAAGATGGGCTCAGCAGTTTTAATGATGCACTCGCAAGAAATAGTATTTGAAGCAAAAGAGAGCATCAAGAGGCAAATTCAAAACACATTTAAGTCTAACATGCTTCCTATACATAGGAATCTTGTAAATAAACAAGTTCATGAGGAGCAAAGTAACAAGCATAGGAAGATAAAACAAGTGTAGCTTCAAAAATTTCAGCACATAGAGAGGTGTTTTAGTAACATGAAAATTTCTACAACCATATTTTCCTCTCTCATAAAAAATTTCAGTAGCAACATGAGCAAACTCAACAATATAACTATCACATAAAGCATTCTTATCATGAGTCTCATGCATAAAATTATTACTCTCCACATAAGCATAATCAATTTTATTAGTTGTAGTGGGAGCAAATTCAACAAAGTAGCTATCATTATTATTCTCATCAAGTGTAGGAGGCATAGTATAATCACAATAAAATTTACTCTCCATAGTAGGTTGTACCAAAAGACCACTATTATAATCATCATAAATAGGAGGCAAAGTATCATCAAAGAAAATTTTCTCCTCAATGCTTGGGGGACTAAAAAGATCATGAAAACCAACTTCCCAAATCTTAGAACTTTCTACATTATTATCAACAATGGTGTTCAAAGCGTTCATACTAATATTACTACCAGCATGCAAATAAGATTCCATAGGTTTTTAATTTTCGCATCAAACAATCCATGTTTTAAATCAGGAAATAGAATAAGAAGCTCATTGTTGTCCATTATGCCAAACTAGTGTAAACAAGAAACAAAAAGATGCAATTGCAGGATCTAAAGGAAATAGCTTCGAGCACAAACACAATGGCGCCAGAAAAGTATTGTTACCTGGAACCGGAGTATGAGTGCCTTTTTACCTTTCCTCCCCGGCAACGGCGCCAGAAAAGTGCTTGATGTCTACGGGAGCTTCTATTCTTGTAGACAGTGTTGGGCCTCCAAGAGCGAGAGGTTTGTAGAACAGCAGCAAGTTTCCCTTAAGTGGATCACCCAAGGTTTATCGATCTCGGGGAGGAAGAGGTCAAAGATATCCCTCTCATGCAACCCTGCAACCACAAAGCAAGAAGTCTCTTGTGTCCCCAACACACCTAATAGGTGTACTAGTTCGGCGAAGAGATAGTGAAATACGAGGTGGTATGAATAAGTAGTAGCAACGGCACCGGAAAAGTGCTTTGCCCGGGACGAGTAAACAAGCGATAGTAACGCAGCGAGTAGTAACGCAATGAAAACAAGTAAACAAGCAGCGATAGCGATATTTAGGAACAAGGCCTAGGGATTAGACTTTCACTAGTGGACACTCTCAACATTGATCACATAACGAGAATAGATAAATGCATACTCTACACTCTTGTTGGATGATGAACACATTGCGTAGGATTACATGAACCCTCAATGCCGGAGTTAACAAGCTCCACAATTCAATGTTCATATTTAAATAACCTTAGAGTGCATGAAAGATCAATTCGACTAAACCAAGTACTAACATAGTATGCACACTTGTCACCTTCACACTATGTAGGAGGAATAGATCACATCAATACCATCATAGCAATAATTAACTTCATAATCTACAAGAGATCATAATCATAGCATAAACCAAGTACTAACACGGATGCACACACTCGTCACCATTACACCGTGTAGGAGGAATAAAACTACTTTAATAACATTGCTAGAGTAGCACATAGATAAATTGTGATACAAACACATTGCAATCATAAAGAGATATAAATAAGCACTTCACTATGCCATTCATAACAGTGAATAAGTATTATGTGAAATATAGCCTAAGAGACCCACACGGTGCACACACTGTCACCTTTACACACGTGGGACAAGGAGTCTCCGGAGATCACATAAGTAAAATTCACTTGACTAGCATAATGACATCTAGATTACAAGCATCATCATATGAATCTCAATCATGTAAGGCAGCTCATGAGATTATTGTATTGAAGCACATAGGAGAGAGATGAACCACATAGCTACCGGTACAACCCCGAGCCTCGATGGATAACTACTCCCTCCTCATGGGAGCAGCAGCGGTGATGAAGATGGCGGTGGAGATGGCAGCGGTGTCGATGGAGAAGCCTTCCGGGGCACTTCCCCGTTCCGGCGGCGTGCCGGAACAGAGACTCCTGTCCCCCAGATCTTGGCTTCGCGATGGCGGCGGCTCTGGAAGGTTTTCCGTATCGTGGTTTTTCGCCTCAGGGGTTTCGCGACGGAGACTTTAAGTAGGTGGAAGGGCAGAGTCGGAGGGCTGACGAGGGGCCCACACCATAGGGCGGCGCGGGCCCCCCCTTGGCCGCGCCGCCTTGTGGTGTCGCCACCTCGTGGCCCCACTTCGTATGCTCTTCGGTCTTCTGGAAGGTTCGTGGCAAAATAGGCCCCCGGGTCTTGATTTCGTCCAATTCCTAGAATATTTCGTTACTAGGATTTACGAAACCAAAAACAGCGAAAACAAAGAATCGGCACTTCGGCATCTTGTTAATAGGTTAGTTCCAGAAAATGCACGAATATGACATAAAGTGTGCATAAAACATGTAGGTATCATCAATAATATGGCATGGAACATAAGAAATTATCGATATGTCGGAGACGTATCAGTTTCCGAGTATGGTGTATCTCTATTTTGATGAAGTTATTTATTATGTGAACCCCTTCGCTTGCTTGCAGGAATCCAAGTACCGCCGCCACCCGGACCACCAGCCAAGAGCCCATTACCAAATACATGAAAAAGTCTCCGGCTGTTGGTCCCCCTACTCCAGCTCCGCCAAGCACATCTCACACTGCTCCTCAGCCGTCCCCCTCTCAAGCTGATCGTTCTCCCCCTCCTGCCGCTAACACTCCACCGGAAATAGTTCCGATTAGCAGCGAAAAGGTGGGTGGAGAAGATCCGAAAGCCAAAGGACCTGCTCAAGATGATGCAGGAGTACAAGGCCAAAGAGAAACCGAGGTCACTTCCTCCGAAAGAGCCGGAACCGGTGCTGGCGATGTCGTCGTATTTCCGAAGAATTTTGGAGATCCGACTGACCTCACTTCCACCCCCAAGGCATACGCGACTAAATTTTTCAACAAACTTACTAAGGCGGAGAAATGGGAGCTTGAGCAGGACTTGCTCAACACCATGCTGAACAACGCCTGGGGGAAACCTGATGTCGCCACATCGGAGATTCAGGACTTTAAGAAGGACGTCGGCCAGTTCCTCGACAAACTCATCTGCAAGCAAAAGGTACTCCCCAGTAACCACCAAAGCATGTAAGCGGGAACGTAGATACAAGTTAGCGCTTAAATGCTTAGACAAAGATTACTTCTGGAAAGGTTTTCAAATTGACGCAGTAGCCCCCAAGCATTATGGCGGAAAGGTTCCGGCAATAATGCTTCGAAGGAACCCACTGTTACAGGCGGAATTTTTACTCCTGCTCTGTCTTATATTTTTCAGGAACAGCAGGCGCTGCATTACGAGCTGCACAAGAACATTGCCCTTCAGCGTCGCGTTACCCTAAGTCAGGCGGAAAATATCCGGACTCTGAAAGATGCAAATGCAGAACTGAACAAACAACTGGCGGATGCTCAAGGTTGGTTTCCGCCCTTTGCTCGTCATTAATTCACGTTCCGACTTTGAACTTGTTTTTGACTTATGTTATTATAGGCGCATCCTCTTCCCTTGTCACAGCCTCCTCGGAACTTGAGAACCTGCGCTCCTCGTACCAAGAATTGGAAACGAAACTAATGGAGGCGGAACAAAAAAGGGAGCAGGCCGAGAAACTTCTGGCGGAGAGAAACTTCGAACAGACTAGAGAGAGGGGCGAATTTGTGTTGAAAAGAAACGCTGACAGTGAGACCATCAAGAGGCAGCAGAAAGAACTCAATGCGTTCCGAAAATATATGGAAACCGCGGAACATCACTGGGACTTGCTCAATGAAAACATCCTGGGTACTATACCGGAACCTTATCTAGATGTTTACTCCTTTTTTTTGTTTGTGCTCAATCTGCATACTTATATGTGATGATCTCGTGCAGAGCCACTTGGATATCCGGAAAAACGTCGGAATTTGTTCCCCCGAGACGACCTCCTTCAACTTGCAGGCGATGATTGCAAAGATCTCATCTCCGCCTCCCGAAAGATATGTTACAACTTATCCATCAAGAGGAGTCGCACTTGCAACGTTCGCAAGCTTATAAAAAAGATTGACGTTCTTCCGGAACTGGTGACGGATCTACAAGCATCATCAGCCCGAGGCGCAGCTGCGATGGCCTTGACTATGTGCTTGGCGCATAACTCGGAGCTTGATATTGACCAGGTGACCACAGGTGTTCCTCCGGGTGCGGATGTCAATGCGCTCCTAGATGCAGTGAGCGGTTATGACACCCGCATCGCGCGCAGGATCCGGCATGAAGAATTCTACGACAAGGTCGTGCTTCCTGCGGACGAGCCCTGGAAGCCGAACTTCAGAAGGAGCGTGACGCGGAGGCGCGACCTGCGGAATCCGGCACCCAGTTTACCTGGACCAGCTCCAAGGATGCTCCCCAAGAGGAACCCAAGGAAAGCGTTGTAGCTTCGAAGGAAGAAGAAAGTGACGAGGACGTGTGATCTCCGGCCGAGGATGCCGAGGAAGGGGACCCAAAAGGCAAAACTTCTCCTGCTAAGGGGGAGTGAAAACTTTGTTCCTGCGGGAAAAACAATGCATCATTTTGGCCCCAGCGAGGGTTTGTAATATAACTTTAAATTCTTAAGTAGCTAGGGACGAAACGGTTATGCATGGGCGGAAAAAACTTATCCTGCTATCCTTTAATAGTATTTGCATGTTTCGTTTTGTTGGAAAGCAAGTGCTGATTTTGATGTTTTCCGGCTTACTCGCTTGACCTTCCGCGAGCCGGAAGACCTTTAACCGGAAATGCTCGCCAGCGGCGACGAAGCCCAATGGCAATCCGTCAATAACCGATGAAACAAGCCCCCAGCCAAGGTGCCGGAAATCGCTACTAGGAATCCACGAATTCGCAACAGAAAACATTTCCACCAGAAAACTTAAGCTTACGTCCTAAGGGACGGTTTTTGAAAATCACAACTTTCATACACGCCTAGGCGGAAATATCCAGCTCTGCGGTTTTAGTCGGAAAACATACACGATCTAAAAAATGAACAAGTAAAAGGAGGTAAATGACTCATAGAGTGAACCAAAAGCTTTATTTCATTGATCATGTATAATATTGTTACAAAGTATGTAATTCTATGCTAAGTATGGAAAGGACGTAGATGTGCAATGTTCCAAGGACGTTCTGTTTCATCGTAGATGTCATCCGGATCCTCCCGTTTGCGTTTCCGGTGCCAATTGGCAGGTCTGTCTTTTAGCTCTCGGAAATCGACGAGGTAGTACGATCCGTTGTGAAGCACTTTGCTAACGACGAAGGGTCCCTCCCATGGAGATTGCAACTTATGATCTTTCACCTGACGAAGGCGGAGGACCAAGTCTCAGGCCATGAACGAGCGGTTCCGAACTCGACGACTATGGTAGCGTCGGAGTTTCTGCTGGTAAATGGTGGAACGTTGGTCTGCTAAATTCCGAGCTTCTTCGATCAAGTCCACAGATAGCTGTCTGGCCTCATCAGCGGTTTCTTCGTTGTAGGCGGAGACTCGCGGTGAATCATGGATGATGTCGGAAGGGAGCACAGCTTCGGATCCGTATACCAGGAAAAACGGAGTGAATCCTGTTGACCTGTTGGGGGTAGTTCGTAAACTCCACAGGACGGAGTCCAGCTCCTCTGTCCAGGCTCCGGCTGCGCGACGTAGCGGTTCTTCAAGGCGTGGTTTGATTCCGGATAAAAGGAGTCCGTTGGCTCTTTCGACCTGACCATTGGACTGTGGATGAGCCACGGATGCCAGGTCTAGCCGGATCCCAACGTCATGACAGTAATCCTTCAATTCTCCTTGCGCGAAGTTCGTGCCATTGTCTGTGATTATGCTGTGCGGGATGCCGAATCTCGTTACGAGGCTGCAGACGAATTTGAGTGCCGTAGCACCATCGGCTTTTCTCACTGGCTTTGCCTCGATCCATTTACTGGAACTTATCAATAGCGACCGGAGGTATTCAAAACCGCCAGGAGATGATTTCTTTAGCTTACCAACCATATCAAGCCCCCAGACCGCAAACGGCCAGGTGATAGGGATGGTCTTCAGCTCTTGGGCTGGAGCGTTTGGTTGAGTAGCGTAGTACTGACAACCGCGGCAAGTTTTTACCAGTTTGTCAGCATCTTCTTTAGTTGTGAGCCAGTAAAATCCAAGCCAAAAGGCTTTTGCAACGAGTGATCTGGGAGCAGCGTGATGCCCGCATTCCCCAGCATGGATCTCTCTGAGTATCTCAATACCATCTTGATTGGAGACGCATTTGAGAAATACCCCTGTTGCACTTCGTTTATAGAGCTGTCCATCAACTATTGTGTAGGATCTTGCTCGTCTGACGATCTGTCGTGCGAGGACCTCGTCCTCTGGCAACTTTGATCGATGAGGTAGTCCAGGAAAGGCTGCGTCCAGGCCGGAATGATAGCCATCACTTCTCTAGCCGGAGATACTGCCACATCTGGGTTCTCCGGGTTAGCGCCCTTCACCGAGGGTATCCGCAGGTGCTCCAGGAAAATACCAGGCGGAATTGGTTTTCTGCCGGACCCGAGCTTGGATAGCATATCTGCCGCTGCATTGTCGTCTCTCCTGACGTACTTGACTTCATATCCGAGAAAGCACTTGGCGATCTCGTCAACTTCATCTCTGTAAGCCGCCATGACGGAATTTCTGGCGTTCCAGGTTCCGGCTACTTGCTGTGCCACCAGGTCAGAATCTCTGCAGCAAAATAATGTGCTTGATCCCTATCTCCTTAGCGATGCGCAGTCCGTGTAGTAGAGCCTCGTACTCCGCCATGTTGTTTGTAGCTTCGAAGTGGATCTGCAAAACGTACTGCAGTTCTTCTCCGGTAGGGGACTTCGAGGTGACTCCGGCTCCCGAGCCTTGATGCTGCTTGGGTCCATCGAAGTGCATAACCCATGTCTCCGGTTCCGGCTCCAGATTTGTATCCGGAGCTTCGTCCAATCTGCGACAAAATCTGCCAAGATTTGGGATTTGACCGCGGTCCCGGCTTTGTAGTTGATGTCGAAGGCGGATAATTCAATGCCCCATTTTGTTGTGCGTCCTGTTGCGTCGGCGTTATTGAGAATCGTTGACAGCGGAGCTTTGCTCACGACGTTACTCGGATGCTCCCGGAAGTAGTGTCTCAGCTTCCCGCTGCCCGGGAATACTCCATAGGCTAGCTTCGAAAGTGAGGGTATCTTTGTTTGGATTCCGTCGAGCACTTTGCTGATGTAGTAGACCGGTCTTTGGACTCCATACTCGTGTCCTTCTTCCCTGTCGCTCCACCACGATGACGAGGCCGATGACTCGTTGGTAGCTGCCGTGTAAAGGAGCATAGGCTCGACTCTCCTGGTGCTGCTAGGATGGGTGGGGAGGTGAGTATTTCCTTCAACCCTTGAAGCGCTGCATCCGCTGCCTCGTCCCAAACAAATTTGTCTCGTCTTCTTCAATAGCTTGTACGGGGGTAGTGCCTTCTCGCCAAGATGGGCCGACGAACCTCGCTGATTGCCGCAACACAACCAGCTAGTCGCTGCACATCTTTAAGACAAGTTGGCCTTTTAATGCACAAGATTGCCTTGATTTTTTCCGGGTTAACTTCGATGCCCCTATTAGAGACAATGAAGCCAAGGAGTTTTCCGGCTGGGACGCCAAAGACGCACTTCAGCGGATTTAACATCATCTTGTACCGTCGGAGATTCTCAAAGGTTTCTGTAAGGTCGCTGATCAAGTCGGATCCTTTCCGAGTCATGATCGCGATGTCATCGACGTAGGCGTGTACGTTCCGGCCAATTTGGTCCTTCAAGCACCGCTGCATCGTACGCTGGTAGGTGGCACCTGCATTTTTCAAGCCAAAAGGCATAGTAACATAGCAGTAAGTGCCAAATGGTGTGATGAACGAGGTCGCCTTTTGGTCGGACTTCTTCATCCGGATCTGATGATACCCGGAATATGCGTCAAGAAAACACAAAGTTCCGCCCCTGCCGTCGAATCAATGACTTGGTCAATGCGCGGCAGGGAAACGGATCCTTCGGACAATGCTTGTTCAAGCCGGAGTAATCGATGCACATTCTTAGTATTTCAGAATTCTTTTTGGGTACAAGGACGGGATTTGCGACCCAATCAGGTGTGGTTTACTTCTATTACAAAACCTGCCTCTAGTAACTTTGCTAATTCCATTCCTATGGCGCGGCGCTTCTTATCTCCAAAGCGTCGCATAGCTTGCTTCACCGGTTTAGCCCCCGGGTTTATGTTGAGGTAGTGCTCGGCGAGTTCCCTTGGTACTCCGGACATGTCGAAGGTTGCCATGCGAAGATATCCATGTTAGCGCGGAGGAACTCGACGAGCGCGTCTTCCTATTTGGGGTCCATGTTGGCTCCGACTGAGACCTGCTTGGTAGCGTCATCTTCCTTGAAGTTGACTTTCTTGGTCTCTATCGCGGCCCTGAAGGAGTTTTTCTGTTCGGAGATCTGCTTCTTGGTGGTCTGCATCTCAGCCGGATCCACCGCGGCTCTGTAGCCTTGCAGCTCCTCTCCAGATATCACAGACTCTGCGAAGGCGGCTTCGCCTAACTCGCACTCATGAGCCTTCTTGTAGTCTCCGGATACGGTAATCATACCATTTGGACCCGGAATCTTGAGCTTGTTGTAGATGTAGCATGCTCTTGCGTGGAACTTGTGGTAGGTGGGCCTGCCAAAGATGACGTGGTAGGAACTCTTGAAGGGCACGACCTCAAACGTGATCATCTCTTCGCGGAAATTATTAATGTCGCCGAAGGCCACGGGAAGTCTGATGCTGCCAAGGGAATTCGCCTTTTTACCCGGAACCACACCATGGAATTCAGTGGTGCTATGCTTAAGCTGCTCCTTGGTAAGGTTCATCCGCTCCGAAGTCTCCAGGTACATGATGTTCAAGCTGGCTCCGCCATCCATGAGGCACTTGGAGAAGTCATACCCGTCGATGCGGGGACTTACAACCAAGGCGTAGCATTCTTTGGGCACAATGGTAGGGTGATCCTGCCTATCAAATGTGCACGGCACTTCCGACCACCTGACATACTGCGGCACAGCCGGAACTGTGGCGTTCAGGATTCGGAAAGCTGACTTGGTGGCGCGGACTGTTGGTGTTCCGAGGAAGGTGTGGTATGCACCCACACTCTTTTTCTCGAAGGGGTTGGATTTACCTGTGGATCCGACTTTGGGATCCGGCGAGTTATCATCCTCGTCCATCGCCTCGGAACTGTCCTCCTCCTTGTCCTTGTTCTTGCCCTTGCCTCCTTTGCCGCGTGGGCGGTGCTTCCGGCTCGCTTGTATCCTCGCTTCCGGGTCGTTTTTCAGATCGTTGACCCACTTGCGGTTGCGGTTAGTGTGAGTGGACTTCCCCGTAGCCGGATCCAGATGGGCCAGGCAGGGCATGTCTCTGTACTCCTCGTAGGTTTGGGGGGCGCGGGCTCCGGCTGCGGTGACCTCGTCACTTCGCTGCTGGCCCCTGCCGGCTCCGCCTCCGCGACCGTGGCTGACATAGGCATACCCAATGGGCCTGCCGAAGAAGGTACCCGGGGTTTACTGAAGGCCCATCACCCGAAGGATAAGAAGATTCAGAAGCCCAAGATACTATTAAGGAAAACTAGAGTTGTAATAGGAGTCATCGTTTGTAATCTTGCGGGATGGGTTGGAAACCCTCCCGGACTCTGTAAACGTGTGTATTACGAATCCCTCGGCTCCGCCTCCTATATAAGGGGAGTCGAGGGACAAAGAGAGGATCGAATTTACTCGTCAACACAACCCTAGTTTTATATTCGTCGAGTACTTTTCGGCTGAAACCTTCGAGATCTACTTGCCCTCTACATCTAACTAAACCCTAGTCTACAATCCGTAGGCATTGACAAGTTAATCCCTTGTCAATTGGCGCCGTCTGTGGGATCTAGAGGCGACAAGGAGCTGATCTCGATGGCACGTTCAAGATCGTCGACTTCATCAGTAGCAAGCAACATCATGGACAGAGGTAAACAGATCGAAACTGGTCTCGTTGATTTTGTTCCTCACCCGCCCTCCCGTTTGGATGCATATGCGTATCTGGAGGAGCCTGTGGAGATGACGTTCGGAAGATTCCACTTTCGCGTCGGGAAAGAGGGAACGTATCGTCTCGAAATTCCGATTCCGTCGGGATTGTCGGCGGTCGATTCCGACTTTTCGAACTCAACATCGTCAATCGAGTCAGGCGAAGAAGAGACTTCATCGCCACGCTTCATCAGCACCGGGCAAGCGAAAAGCTCGCCAAGATCTTCAGCGACATGTCCTTCGAGTCATCCGCGGACTCCTATATAAGCGATGACTCGAGCAGCGTCGACAGCTTCGATTTCATCGACAAATCCACTATAGTGGGCAAGGTCTTCGCCAATATTTATGATGGTGTCACCAAACATAGCACAGATCTGAATACAAAATACCATCAGATTTATGCCATCGGAGAGCCAAGTCGTGATCAGGAGGAAACATCTGAGGCTTTTGACGATCCGGGAAATCCATACGTCGATCCCTCCAATCTGCGACAAGGTCTAGGCAAGAAATACGTCGGACCTGAGCCTCGCGATAGAGTTCAACTTCCGCAGGCAACATGGGATAGAGCCGCAAGAGCTATGGATGGCTCAGAACCAATGGCTACAACAGCCACGCCAGCAGAGTTGCAAGCATATCAATATAGGCTCGCACGAGCTGCAAGGGAATTGGAAAAACAGACAGCTGCTTTAAATAGAAGAAAGGAGGCAGCCTCCGCTTCAAGCGAGCGAAGAGCGGAGTTAAGTCGACAATCTGGAACTTCGGGAGATAGCCACAGAGAAGCTCGGAACGAGCAAGATCAAGGCTGCAAAACATACCCGAAGGAGAAAGAGAGTACTTGGTTCAAAACCTCGACATGTCTTTTATGTCGATAGACACGAGAGGAAACATCATCCCCAAGACACCAGAAGCTGGGTATATGGCGACACAGGCCTTTATCCTCGCATCAAGGCCACCTCCAGGAGACCCAAGGGAAGCACTGTACAACATGGCAATGGCAGGAGTTGGAGCCATGGGGACGGCGTTTGCACCGACACCTCCCGAAGGAACAACAAGGCAAAATAGTCCACGACCTGCGGCAACAGCAGCAGCAGCTCCTGAAGGAACAAGTGGAGCAAGAGACACAGCAGCACAAGCAAGGGTGGACAGAGCACGGCAAAATAGAAGAGAACATCGGCATTCTCCAGAAATAAACGACGAGGACATGTGCGGTTTACCATGCTTCACAAGGAGAGTCCGAAAAACTCGAGTCCCTTCGGGATTCAAATTGCTCGATAGTTTCAAGAAATTCGACGGCCTGCAAGATCCAGAGGATTGGCTAGTCGATTACCTAGAAACGGTGAAGCTCACGTGGGGACCAGAGCAACAGCTATGCAAAGTATTCAGATACACCTGAGTGGAGCCGCGCGATCATGGATAAAGAAACTTCCTCCAGGATCTATCGACAGATGGGACAGTTTTGAGGACGTTTTCGTCAAGAACTTTCGCTCCACCTGCAAAAAACCTGCATCGCTAGAGGAGTTGAGGTCATGTCGACAAAAGCCAGACAAACCAATGAGAAAGTATATCCAAAGATGGAACATCATTAAAAACTCGGCAGAGAATATATCTGACGAGAGGGCAATAGACGCGTTTGTCGCAGGAATCCGGCGAGGAGATTTTGTCGATGACTTGGGCAGGACCAATCCAAAGACAGTATCCGCATTAATGGAGATTGCAAACAAATGGGCAGATGGAGAAGATGTCGTTCACAACAAACGGCATAGATCACCAGAGGAGGACCGCGGCCGAAATTATCAAAGTAGGCGACGATTTCCGCGGCAGTACTCGAGTTACGATACTCCTGGGCAAATTTCGGCTGGCTTTCGAGCAAACACTGGAGGAAACAACAGAGATGATTACCAGAGGAGCAACGAACAACGAGGCGATAATAGAGATGACTCCCTAAACAATAGGCAAAATACCGGGCCAAGGTTCCAGAGACCTTTTGTGTCCCCCGAAGAGATGATGAATGGGCCGTGTCAGATGCACTTCTTTTTCGACAGCAATGGAAAAAGACAGTCAGAACACTTGCAAAAGGATTGCCGAAACTTCCAAGCAATGTTAAAATGGGCAGGACATGCAAACGCTCAGGCAGCGCACAGAAATCCTCAAGGACCTAGGAGTGAGATTCACTTGCCACCTCCTCCCGCGATTACAGATGAAAATCGACATCAGCTCAGAATAGCGGCAGCACCTGCTCCACCGCCCTACGTTGATCCTAACTCTAACGGAGCGGTGTCGATGATTCAGAAAGGCAGGCCATCCAATAGAGCTCAGAAAGTAATCTCGCGACAGGTGTTTATGGCAGAGAAGATGCCACCACCCAACAGTCGAGTACCTTAACTGGTATGGGCAAGATATTGGCTTTACAATAGCTGATCATCCACAGCAAGTTCCTCGACCAGGGAGTCAGCACTTATCTTACCGGCAGTAATTGCGGGATTTGACGTATCTCGAGTGTTTATAGATGGGGGCAGCAGTTTAAACCTTATGTACGCAGATACGCTATGGAAGATGAATATTTCCCTCGCAAATCTGAAACCAACCGACACACGTTTCCACGGCATCACACCGGAGAAGCCAAGTTATCCGCTGGGGAAGATCAATCTCGACGTTCAGTTCGGGACCCGAGAAAATTACAGGATCGAGAAGCCGGAATTTGAAGTCGTGGATTTCCCGTCACAATATCACGCCTCGTTGGGATGGCCAGCATATGCCAGGTTTATGGCGAGTACCACATTACACATACTTGTTGTGGAGGTTACCTGGACCTAAGGGACCAATTACGATCAAAGGAAGTTTCGCACTAGCCGACAAATGTGACAAGGATTTTCATCGACTATCGAAACTTTCGGGATGCAAGCAGTAATACATGGAGTCGAGGCTCACGACTGATTACGATGTGCTACCAGATGTAGGGAGACCTAATAAAGAGGCAACCTTTAGTACGACAAAGGACTCCAAGGAGGTACAGATTCACCCGACAGATCCAAAGAAAACGACGTCCATTGCGGCAAACATGGACCTCGCATAGGAAAGCGCGCTCGTCGAGTTCCTCCATGAGCACTGGAAAATCTTCGCATGGTGTCCAGCTGACATGCCAGGAGTACCCAGGGAACTTGCCGAGCACCACCTAAACTTGGATCCAATAGCGAGACCAATCAAACAACCGTTGCGGCGTTTTTCGGAACCAAACCGCAAAGCCATGCTGTCAGAAATTAATCGACTAAGAGAAGCTGGTTTCATCAAAGAGATATCTACCGAGGCCACTTGGGTAGCTAACCCAGTGATGGTGCCGAAGAAAAACACGAAAGTCCTTCGCATGTGTGTCGACTTTACGTGCCTCAATAAACATTGTCCAAAGGATCACTTTCCCCTCCCAAGGATCGATCAAATTATCGACTCCACGGGAGGATGTGAACGTCTTTCCTTCTTAGACGCATATTCTGGATACAACCAGATCAGAATAAAAGAAGACGACGAAGCCAAAACAGCATTCATCACACCGTATGGCGTATTTTGTTACAAAACAATGCCTTTCGGGTTGAAAAACGCGGGAGAAACATATCAACGGATGATGCAGAAGTGCTTAGCAACACAGATTGGGAAAAATGTACAAGTATACATCGACGACGTCGTCATCACATCAAAAAAGGGGGCAACGTTAATCGAGGACTTGAAGGAAACCTTCGACAACCTCGACAAATTTTGCCTCAAACTCAATCCGACGAAGTGTTCTTTCAGCGTCCCTGCAGGAGAACTTTTCGGGTTCCTAGTATCAGCAAGAGGGATCGAAGCTAATCCCGAAAAAATCCAAGCTATCGTAACAATGAGGAAGCCAACAAAGTTGAAAGAAATACAACAGCTAACTGTAGGATAACGTTGCATAGAAAACAAAAAATTTCCTACCGCGAACACGCAATCCAAGCCAAGATGCAATCTAGAAGACGGTAGCAACGAGGGGGTATCGAGTCTCACCCTTGAAGAGATTCCAAAGCCTACAAGATGAGGCTCTTGTTGCTGCGGTAGACGTTCACTTGCCGCTTGCAAAAGCGCGTAGAAGATCTTGATCACGATCGGTTCCGGCGCCACGAACGGGCAGCACCTCCGTACTCGGTCACACGTTCGGTTGTTGATGAAGACGACGTCCACCTCCCCGTTCCAGCGGGCAGCGGAAGTAGTAGCTCCTCTTGAATCCGACAGCACGACGGCGTGGTGTCGGTGGCGGTGTAGAAGTCCGGCGGAGCTTCGCTAAGCTATGCGGGATGTGGAGGAGCGGGCGGCTAGGGTTTGGGGAGAGGGGGCGCCGGCCACTATGGGGTGCGGCCACCTTGGTGGTTCTTGGGTGGCCGGCCCCCTCCCCTTGGTCCCTCATTATATAGGTGGAACCCCAAGAGGTGGTGTCCAAGTCTTCGAATAAGACCCGAACCAAAACCTTCCATAGGAGGGGGCAATCCTAGCCCAACTAGGACTCCCACCCAAAGGTGGGATTCCCACCTCCCATGTGGGGGTGGCCGGCCCCCTAAGGGGAGTCCACTTGGGACTCCTCCCCCACTAGGGTTGGCCGGCCATGGAGGTGGAGTCCCTTGTGGACTCCACCTTCCTTGGTGGTTTCTTCCGGACTTTTCTAGAACCTTCTAGAACCTTCCATAGAACCTTCCGCGACATTTTATTCACATAAAATGACATCCTATATATGAATCTTATTCTCCGGACCATTCCGGAACTCCTCGTGATGTCCGGGATCACATCCGGGACTTCGAACAAATATTCGAACTCCATTCCATAATTCAAGTACTACCATTTCAACATCCAACTTTAAGTGTGTCACCCTACGGTTCGAGAACTATGCGGACATGGTTGAGTACTCACTCCGACCAATAACCAATAGCGGGATCTCGGAGATCCATAATGGCTCCCACATATTCAACGATGACTTTAGTGATCGAATGAACCATTCACATATATTACCAATTCCCTTTGTCTCGCGATATATTACTTGTCCGAGGTTTGATCTTCGGTATCACTCTATACCTTGTTCAACCTCGTCTCTCGACAAGTACTCTTTACTCGTATCGTGGTATGTGGTCTCTTATGAACTCATTCATATGCTTGCAAGACATTAGACGACATTCCACCGAGAGGGCCCGGAGTATATCTATCCGTCATCGGGATGGACAAATCCCACTCGTTGATCCATATGCCTCAACTCATACTTTCCGGATACTTAATCCCACCTTTATAGCCACCCATTTACGCAGTGGTGTTTGGTGTAATCAAAGTACCTTTCCGGTATAAGTGATTTATATGATCTCATGGTCATAAGGACTAGGTAACTATGTATCGAAAGCTTATAGCAAATAACTAAATGACGAGATCTTATGCTACGCTTAATTGGGTGTGTCCATTACATCATTCATACAATGATATAACCTTGTTATTAATAACATCCAATGTTCATGATTATGAAACTAATCATCCATTAATCAACAAGCTAGTTTAAGAGGCATACTAGGGACTTCTTGTTTGTCTACATATCACACATGTACTAATGTTTCGGTTAATACAATTCTAGCATGATATATAAACATTTATCATAAACATAAAGATATAAATAATAACCACTTTATTATTGCCTCTAGGGCATATCTCCTTCACTAACGGGGTGAGTCGCATCTTTAAGCAGATTCGTCGCCGGGCTGGGAGAAAAGGCGTTACCATTCTACGCCCTCATTAAACAAGGAGACAACTTCCAGTGGAACGAGGAAGCAGACAAAGCTTTCGAGGATCTTAAAAGGGAAATCTCGACACCACCGATCTTGGTGGCGCCAAGAGAAAAGGAACCTCTCCTGCTGTATATAGCGGCTACGCCTCAGGTGGTCAGCACGGCGCTAGTTGTAGAACGAGAAGAAGAAGGAAAACTCCATGGCGTGCAGAGGCCAGTATATTTCATTAGTGAAGTATTATCGCCTTCAAAACAAAGGTACCCGCAGTACCAAAAGCTAGCATATGGAGTATTCACAACCGCAAGAAAATTGCGGCACTATTTTTCGGCGCATCCGATAATAGTGGTCAATGAGGCGCCTTTATCCAACATACTCAACAATCCAGAAGCTACAGGCCGTGTCTCCCTTTGGGGAATAGAACTTTCTCCTCGGGACATCACGTATGAAAAGAGAAAGGCAATAAAGTCGCAAATTTTACCAGACTTCATCGCGGAATGGATGGAGTTGCAAAACACAGGACCACCGGATTTATCGAGAACCTGGACTATGAACTTCGACGGGTCCAAAAGGTTAGAAGGAGCTGGAGCAGGGGTGGTACTCATATCACCTGAAGGCGACAAGTTGAAGTACGTCCTGCGGATGACGTTCCCAAACGCATCTAATAATGAGGCAAAATACGAAGCCCTTATACATGGGATGAAGATGGCGAAAGCCTGCGGCGCGACTCGACTAAAAATCTTTGGCGACTCACAATTGGTAGCACAGCAAGTTATGAACCAATGTGACGCAGTCAATGACAGCATGGTGGCATACAAGGAGGTGTACAACGAGCTTGAGAAGCTGTTCGATGGATGCGAAGTAAATCACATTAGTAGGCTGAGCAATGATGAAGCCGACGTTCTCGCAAACATCGGGTCACAGTGCCTCCCAATCCCGCCAGGGGTGTTTTGGGAAGAAATAGCCGAAAGATCTACAAAGACAAAGGCGCAGAAGAAGACGAAGGAGGAGAAAACTTCGGCACCTCACAAAGAAGTTCGAGATGAAGAAGAGGATCAGGAGCTGGTGATGATGGTAGAAATTCCATGGATGCAAGCATACATATCGTACATCCTACGGAAAGAAATACCTGACGACCCAATTGAAGCAAGACGAGTTATTCGACGATCCAAAGCCTTCACAGTGGTCAAAGGGGAGTTATACAAGCGCAGCATTTCGGGAGTGCTGCAAAGGTGTGTTACACCCGAAGAAGGAAGAATAATCTTAAAGGATATACACGAAGGAATATGTGGTCACCACGCGAGCAGTCGAGCTATTGCAGCAAAGGCTTTTCGGGCTGGATTTTATCGGTTAACGAGCAATCGAGGATGCAAAAGAGATAGTACGAACCTGCGACGCGTGCCAAAGATTCGCCGCAAAACCACACTCCCCAGCAGCAGAGCTGATGCCAATACCATTGTCTTGGCCCTTTGCCCAATGGGGACTTGATATGGTAGGCAAGTTACACAAAGCTTCGCCAGGAGGATACGAGTACATGTTGGTTACTGTCGATAAATTTACCAAGTGGATAGAAGCGAAGCCGATAAATTCGCCAGACGCAGCGTCAGCCATAAAATTCGTGAAGAGCATCGTTTTTCGGTTTGGAGTACCTCACAGCATCGTCACGGTACAACGGCAGTAACTTCACGTCCAAGGAATTCAAGGCATACTGCGCGAAGTAGGCATCAAACCGCACTTCGCGTCGCTTGGGCACCCGCAAACCAATGGCCAAGTCGAGAAAGCCAATGGCATCATCTCGCAACGGCATTAAAAAGCGCCTGCTAGGACCACTTGAAAAAGCTCGACATACCTGGCCAGAAGAGTTGCCAAGTGTTTTGTGGAGTATTCGAACAACACCAAATACGGCGACGCAAGAAACTCCGTTCTTTTTAGTCCATGGAGCTGAAGCAGTATTACCGATCGAAATAGAGCATGACTCTCCAAGAGTCACAGAGTATGACGAAGAAACTTCAAGAAGAGCTTTAGAGGACGACGTAGATGCACTCGATGAAGCTCGGGATGAAGTGCTCTCATGAGTCACCAAGTACCAGCAGGACCTGAAAAAATATCACAGTCGACGGTTGCGGCCAAGGTCTTTCCAAGTGGGAGATTTGGTCTTACGGCTCAATCAGCAAAGTACTGAAAAGCTCGAGTCACCATGGCTGGGCCCTTACGTCGTCACAGAAGTAATCGAAGGAGGAGCGTACAGAATCAAGGACAAGAAGACAGGGGTTCCCGAGAAAACCCCCGGAACGTGGCGCAGCTCGGGCGTTTCTACGCCTAGAGTCGAAATATAGTCCTCCTTTGTAAAAATACAATGTACCGAAACGCCCGCGAGTTTTCGGACGCACTCTTTTCCTTTTCGGGGCACCGAGTGGGGCTGGAAAGGTTTTTAATGAGGCGGGCTCGCGGTGCTGCAATATAATAAAATATAGTGATGAGATACATATCTTTTCGTCGACATACTCGGGGCTTACGCCTCGAAGTTACAGCACATACACAACATAGATAAATCCAATGTGCAAGAAATATTTCGCCTTGGTATCAAATACCTCGCCAAATAAAAAGAAAATACAAAATAGCAATCAGCAAAGGAACAAAATACTCGGGGGCTTATACCCGTAAATATAGTATCTTCAATAAAAAGTTGGTTGCCTTGGTTTACAGCCTCGCATACACAACAAGGACCTATCACCGAAACACTCGGGGGCTTGAAGGAAGAAAAAAATATGCAACTTACAATATAAATACATCAAAGATATAGTCCCTATCGATAAAATACAAACTCAGTTGTGACCCAACAAGTCGTCGATATTTACTCTGGCCTCTTCAGGAGCAGCACCCAAAAAATCAGCATAATGGCCGTCTGAAAAAAAGTCGGCATCCATCCGAAGAAGGTCGTCAATTATTTCCTCAGCTACCGGAGTGATCCCGCATTGATTTTCTCAACACCTCTTCGCCGTAGCCTCAGCTTTGTGTGAACAGTCTCTACCACCTTTGTCATATCAAGTTTGGGATGGTAGATTTGAAGCATAATAAGGGTTACCTTGGCACCAGCTATCAGTTGAGCTTTTACAAAGCCATGGATTTTCTGCACATCCTTAAATTTCTCCATAAGTTCGAGGAGAGATTTTGGCTGAACATTCCGAGGAAACATAGCATTGAAAATCTTGGACAAAGTGCTGGAACAAAACTCAAGAAATCATCGAACTTGGCTCGAGCGGTCTTGGAATCTTACAATCTGTCGGGTACGTTCAGGCGTAGCCCAGAAGAGGACACCATGATCAAGACCCAAGTTAACAAGAAAATTTGATCTTGTATCTACTCTTTGATCCTCGGCCTCAGCATCTAAAAAGGGACCTGCTTGGTGACAATACATCAGTTAAGGATAGATAACAGGCACAGTACTAAAAGGGAGAGAAGGATTAAGTCCAAAAAATATACCCGCCATTTCTGAGCTTGCCTCAATCATTAATTCAAGCAGGGAGTTTTCTCGAGAAGCAGCTTTCGCGGCTTCATCTAAGGCGGCTTCCTTAGCAGTTATGGCATCGCGAGCCTGTTGAAGTGCCATTGTTTCTCTCTCGGATGATTTTCGAGATTGCTCCATTATCATAAGTGATTGTTTCTTCGTAGACCGGAGCTGTTGGCGAAGTTCTTCCGGATCTTCCGTTGAATGTTTATTCGAGAAGTCTTCAAATCGCTCGACAAAGCAATGAGTTTCTTCAAACAGACACATGAAAAGGATCGGAAGGAGGGGTCGCAGTATAGTTGTCAAAAATCAACTCGAAAAATAAAGAATCTCGACATCAATCATCAAGCAAAGATAGATTTCCATTAATTCTTCAAATATATACAAGGTCTGTTACAAAAGAGGGACTCCTAGTGAACTACCGAAGTAGTTGTCGTCAAATCTAGAAAGGCAACAGCGCCAACAGAGAATTAAAACTAGAAGCAAAAGGAAGATGGTCTACTTGACCTCCGGCTTCGACGAGCTAGGCGCGTAGTTGGATCACATCCAAGATAGGCAAGGATCTTCTTCGAGTTAGGCTTGGCAGCCTTAATCGCGCCTGCCACTTCTTCGTCTCCATCTCCTTTGTGCCGCCAACTTTTGTCCAGCCGACGTCTTGTCGACTGTCGGCAACCAAGGCAATGGTACCTTCAACTCCTACTTTTAAACCCTCTTGGCGAAGTTGGAGTCCAAGGTTATCTTGAGAACTCGAAGCACTTGGCAAGAGCAACAAAAGTCCCAGTGCACTTCTTTCTTCTTGAAAAAATATGGAAAAAGCCGCGACAGCCCAATCTTTGCCTCAGTAAGGCCATCGCGAGCCTCATCACAGTGAATTTCCAGAAGAGAGAATGCATCAAGGAGTTGGTCACCTTCGGCACCCTCTAGCTCATACTCTTGACCAGTTCTCCCTGAAGCAAAAATGGGAAAAAATTGGCCAAATTAAAAGAAAAAAAAAACACGACACAAAGAAACAGCAAGGATCTGAACACTTACTGATAAAACGTCGACATTGCGACTCTAGGCGAGAAAGGATCTCCTGTTCACGCGCAGATTGTTGAGTTATGTTTTCACTCAAAGAAGTTTCTGCGTCGTGAAGTCTTTTCGGAGTTCTCCGACAATGGCGGCATCCTCCTTAGCCTTCTTGGCATCTTCTTCAGCTTTTTCGCGAGCCTTTTCGCTCTGCTCTAACCTAGCAGCAAGAGCGTCAGCACGCTTGTTGGCATCCGCAAGATCTCCTGGCAAAATAAGCGAAAGTCAGACATCATGACAAAACATAATGGTACATATGCCACAGAGGAGGAAAATAAAAGAAATACCTTCCAGCTTTTTGGTATGGTCACGGTACCCGATGAATTGAGTGCCAAGACGAATAAATTCCTTCATCAAAGGCTGAAGGGACAACCAAGGGAGAATGGAAGTCAAGATAGTCGGAATAAAGTTGATAACATCTAGCAAAAAATAAAGAGGAGATGGAAGCATTAAAAGGCGTGGAACCTACATCATTCAATGAAGGTGTCGACGAACTACCAGGGAATTGGATAGTTTCCTTGGTTGGCTCGACCCTCGCTCTTTTTGGAGAAGAAGCTCGGGGGCTTTCAACTAGTGGTGGCTGCTCGACGTTTTGTTGAGGAGGCGAAGTTTCGTCCCCATCGGGTCGAGATTCAGAAACAACTAAAGTGCGAGACGTGCTCGTTCGAGCAGTCGCATCAATAGGTGTATCTTCATCTTCCTCGCCACTACAAAAATAAAGCGCCAAGATAAGGAACATAGGAAAGCATTATCAAAAAATAAACAAGTACAACAGATAAATACTTACGAGCTGATAAGAGCAGCCTCGTAAGGATCAAAGGTCTTCTTTCCAGCATCAAGTGCAGGCCCTTTGCCATGGACAAGCACCGGCTTCGGAGGTGCCGGAATCAACAACGTTCTCCCTCTTTCTCTTATTCTTCGGAGAAGCAGCCGGGAGAGAGGAGTGTGTTGATTCGGTGGCTTCGGCTTCAATCTCTTTTCGCAGGATGCCGCGGATTTTCGAGAACCCGCGACATCACTCTCAAGGCGAGAAGTACCTTGGTTGTCGTCGGTGACAATAGCCCGTTCTTCGACATCTCCACCTTCAGGAAGGGGAGGAAGAGGTGATGAAGTATCATGGTTCTGCACAAACATAGAAATATTTTAACATAGATCCGTAACAGTAATAGCAGTTCAAAAGCAAGCAGTACCAAAGAGGAAAAAGAAGGAGTCTGTACAAAACATACGACAATGATATATCACCTGAGGAAGTGCGTTGGTGGCGCTGAATGGCGTCACACGGCAAGTCGAAGGAACGATGTCTTTCTTGTTCAATGACGAGATTTTTCGGACAAGTTTCTCTAAGTCCTTGACTGATAAATCTGTCGACAAGCGGTCTGTATCTTCGGCACCAGTATACATCCAAAGGGGATTTTTTCGGGCTTGCAGAGGCTGCACCCTGATCCTAAGGAAGTACGCCGTGATTTGGATACCCGATAACTCTTGTCCTCGGGTGTTTTGGAGCTGATGGATGCGTGTCATCAAGGCCTCCGTCGCCGTTTTTTCTTCGTCGGTAACCTCTGCATCCCAGGAACGGCGGCGACAAATTTTCTCGGTGCCATCAAAAGGAGGGATATTATCTTCGACAGAGCCATGATTTTCTTCATGGATGTACAACCACTTTTTGCGCCACCCTTGTACTGAGTCTGGGAACTTGACATCAAAGTACTCAACGTCGGGGCGGACGCAGATAACAACGCCACCGATGTTATAAGAAATATTGGCAGAGCCATTACGGCGACAGAAGAAAATGCGTTTCCAAAGAGTCCAGTTAGGCTGGACTCCCAGGAAAGCCTCGCAAAGTGTGATGAAGATGGAGATATGGAGGATGGAATTGGGAGTAAGGTGGTGAAGTTGCAGTCCATACATGAAAAGCAACCCCCGTAAGAAATTGTGGATGGGGGCAGAAAGACCACGGATGAGATGGTCGACAAAACTAACCCGGTACTCCATTGGAGGGGTTGGATAACTTTCTTCACTGGGGAAGCGAAGCGCGTCCTGCTTCTTGCTAATCCCCAGTTTTCTTCAGCAGGTTGATGTCTTGTGAGGAGATTTTGGATCTCTCCCACTCCGTGTTCGCCGGATCTTCGGCCGCCATCTTCGATTCGGGCGTGCTGTGCCTGGTGAGTCTGCGCGGAGGCATCAACAATGGCGCCGGAGTAAGGTGCGAGTATGGTTGAGCTCAAGAGCTTTGCGGCGCAAGGGAGGATTTGTGACAGAGGAGAACAGAGGAGCGGCGCGAGCGAAAGGACTAAAGGAGGAAGACGACGCCCTTATATAGGGGTGCGATGAACCGTCACGCCGTTGGATTGACAAGTTACGCCACAGATGGTGTACACGTGGACAAGGGGTAAACGGTAAATTCATATAGATGAGAAAGTGCAGCAACTACAGAGACGTGCGCCAGGAAAGCGGAGGACGTGTGTCCCCCACTTGCACGACGTGTCAATATGATGCGGAGTTTGGGCCCGCAAGTGCGGTGAGAGAGAACATCTCGCGATTTCCGTATACAAGTGATCATGGCTATCGTCAGCAATGATGTTACTTTGACAAGGGAAAATTTCGGCTACGAAGGTTTGTAAAGAATGGAGACAGCAGAAGACTGATGGATTATTTCAAGAGCCTTTGATCAAATACAAGTTTTTGCCCAAATGCTCAGGGGCTACTTTGGAAAAAATGAAAATTAAGAGAAAGACAAAATAGAAATGGTGTGAGCCTATGATCAAATATAAAATATTTGCTCATAGCCTCGGGGGCTACTCCCATAGGGAGCGATGTTTGCGCACCCGAGATATTTGAAAATTTCAGGAGAGAAAGAAAATATAGCGGCATAAGGCGTGGAGCCTACACCCAAGCACAAGTCCTTGGTTGTAGCCTCGGGGGCTACTCCCATCGGGAACGCTGTTCGCGTGCCCGATGAAATTATAAAAAAAAAGAGAGAAGAGAGAAAGATAGAACAAGAGAGTATATTTCGAGTTATAAGTAACTCTACATATACTCCCATCGGGAGAGCAATATAAGTCATCCGTTGACTCAATAAAATGTGCCATTCCAACAGCCGAATAAGCACTCGACAATATATTCTCAACGCCAAAGTTGCGAACAATTTCTGAATGCCGCAAAACTTTGCGAAGGTAAGACCCCGCATCCGTTCGAGTGGCGTGGCACCGTCTCCGACGTCGGTTTGTTACTTTTATCCGTATCAACGGATACGAAGAAAAATCCTAACGGACGCGTTAGGTACCCGATAAATATAACTGGGACTCGACTGAATGGTAAGACCTTAAGCGGCACCCGTCGAAGATTACACCAGGCATCCCGAGATCATGTCCGGGGACGTGATCTTGAAGTAGGTTTTTGCGGATTGCCACTAGAGCAGTTAACTAGTACCTGATCCGTCAGATGAACTAGCCCCAATTACCATTATCCCTGTACAATATAGAAATTCATATGAAGAAATATAGAAAAGTTTAAAGTTGTCGAATAAATATAAAGGTGGAGATTTTCCCTGACTCTGCGATTCAAGCAAAATCTCGGGGGCTACTGACATAGGCATACCCAATGGGCCTGCCGAAGAAGGTACCCGGGGTTTACTGAAGGCCCATCACCCGAAGAATAAGAAGATTCGGAAGCCCAAGATACTATTAAGGAAAACTAGAGTTGTAATAGGAGTCATCGTTTGTAATCTTGCGGGATGGGTTGGAAACCCTCCCGGACTCGTAAACGTGTGTATTACGAATCCCTCGGCTCCGCCTCCTATATAAGGGGGAGTCGAGGGACAAAGAGAGGATCGAATTTACTCGTCAACACAACCCTAGTTTTATATTCGTCGAGTACTTTTCGGCTGAAACCTTCGAGATCTACTTGCCCTCTACATCTAACTAAACCCTAGTCTACAATCCGTAGGCATTGACAAGTTAATCCCTTGTCAATTGGCGCCGTCTGTGGGATCTAGAGGCGACAAGGAGCTGATCTCGATGGCACGTTCAAGATCGTCGACTTCATCGCAGCAAGCAACATCATGGACAGAGGTAAACAGATCGAAACTGGTCTCGTTGATTTTGTTCCTCACCCGCCCTCCCGTTTGGATGCATATGCGTATCTGGAGGAGCCTGTGGAGATGGCGTTCGGAAGAATCCACTTTCACGTCGGGAAAGAGGGAACGTATCGTCTCGAAATTCCGATTCCGTCGGGATTGTCGGCGGTCGATTCCGACTTTTCGAACTCAACATCGTCAATCGAGTCAGGCGAAGAAGAGACTTCATCGCCACGCTTCATCAGCACCAGGGCAAGCGAAAAGCTCGCCAAGATCTTCAGCCGACATGTCCTTCGAGTCATCCGCTGGACTCCTATATAAGCGATGACTCGAGCACGTCGAGCAGCCTTCGATTTCATCGACAAATCCACTACAGTGGGCAAGGTCTTCGCCAATCTTTATGATGGTGTCACCAAACATAGCACAGATCTGAATACAAAATACCATCAGATTTATGCCATCGGAGAGCCAAGTCGTGATCAGGAGGAAACATCTGAGGCTTTTGACGATCTGGGAAATCCATACGTCGATCCCTCCAATCTGCGACAAGGTCTAGGCAGTAAATACGTCGGACCTGAGCCTCGCGATAGAGTTCAACTTCCGCAGGCAACATGGGATAGAGCCGCAAGAGCTATGGATGGCTCAGAACCAATGGCTACAACAGCCACGCCAGCAGAGTTGCAAGCATATCAATATAGGCTCGCACGAGCCGCAAGGGAATTGGAAAACAGACAGCTGCTTTAAATAGAAGAAAGGAGGCAGCCTCCGCTTCAAGCAGGCGAAGAGCGGAGTTAAGTCGACAATCTGGAACTTCGGGAGATAGCCACAGAGAAGCTCGGAACAGAGCAAGATCAAGGCTGCAAAACAGCAAAATATAGAATTCTTCTCGAGGTCGCTGAGCCAGATCCGGGCTGGACCTACAAGGTACAACTGAAGCATGCGGCAGGCGATATTGGGGGTTCCTCCGGCAAAGGTTACTGCGTTATAGTAATCCTCGATCCAGGTATCCGGCCTCTCGGTGCCATCATAGGTCTTCAGGTTTCCGGGTAGCTTGAGGTTCATCCTTGGCGTTGGTTCCTCTCGAATCATCCTGCCGAAGCACTTTGGGCCTATGTAATCAGTTCTGTATTCGTTGAGACGTTCCCGCGCGTCACGCGAGCCATGGCAGGGGGATTTTGAACGAGAGCGAGATCTCTAGCCACCGCCTCCGCCCCCTCCTCCGCCTCCACCGCTGGGTGGTGGTGAATGGGACCTGCGAGGGGGCCGATGTGACCTCTTGCTTCCGCCGTCCAAGTCTCCCCATCCTTCGCGATGTTGACTCCGGCTTCGATGGCTGCCTCCACCACGGTGCTGGTTGCCTTCGTAGTTCCGGCTTCTGCGAGGCTCCGAGTCGCGCTCTTCGTTCCGACTCCTCCTAGGTTCGGGTTCTCGATCGTTGTTCCGGCTCCGGCGGGGTTCCGGCGTACGCTCTCTGTGTCTCGGAGGCTGCACGTTGTCGCGGATGTTGATTCCACCTGGACCGTGTGGCCTGGTGTTTCCGACTGGACTACGGCGGCGTGGGAGTGGGGTACGCGGGTACCCGTTGGGTGGAGGAGAGGGATTCCGGTACTTGTTCCTACCATTGTACATCGCATCCTTTCCCTTTCTAGGATCTGACGGAGGTGTCTTTGATGGTACGGGGATTGGATTTGGGTGTTCTCTCGGTTTTCCTTCGCGTTCCGAGGATCCGGCTCGCGATTCGTCATCGTGATGGCGATTGTCGTAGGCGTCCTTCTCGCGCATTAGAGACACAATGCTCCGGGTTGGATTCCAACCCGCACGAAGTGTCCGCCTTGCTCGCCGCTTCATTGCTGAGGCAACGAGCGTACGGACGTATTCGATGTCGATCTCCTCGGTCTTTTTCTTCAAGATCTCCGCAGCCTTCTTCATGTTATCCTTTGGAGTTGCGAGTGGCTGTTTCTCAGTGGGGGTCGCGAAAGTGATCTTGAGGGGAGGTATAGCATCCCGCCTGATTTTATCGGCCTCCCGCTGAAGCTCGGTGACCTTGTCCTTCCAGTGTTGCTGGAGTTCCTTGACTTTTACTAGTTGTTCGTCAACCTCAAGCTCTCGCTGGTGGAAATTTTCCACGAAGTGCGCGGCTTCTTTCCTTTCATCCAGCATTGCTGCTGCGGTCCCGGCGAACTCCGGGCTGTTGCCAGCATCTCCTGTCTTTTAGCTTCTAGAGCCTCCGGATTTGCGGCATCGTCAGGGGTTATGGGTCTGTTGAGAATATCCGAGTGCGCGATTGCCTCCATGCCTGCTTGTTCGACCAGCTCTTCGGGGGACAGCACTTCCTTGTGCAGACGCTCCCGTGATAGCGGAGATCCTGCACGGGACGGCTGTGGATCGGAATAGGTGTTGTCATCCTCTGATTCGCGTTGATCCAGCGCCGCCAAGGTTGCAAGGACCTGTTTAGGCTGGGCGGATTCAACTTCGGGCTGATCACCGTATCCGTATTCCTTCACCTTGCGATCGAACTCTTCAGTATCCATGGATGGGGCATCTCCGGAAATTGGGCTTAGGTTGCCCAAAATCGACTCTTCAACCGGAGTTCCGCTTTCTCCGACAGTCTCTTGCTGATCCGGAGCGGCGTTGTTTTCCGGGACCTCGACCTGCTCGGGACCAGCTCCGGCTTCTTGAGGGGCGGTTCCGGCGGTATGGGCCAAGAAGTGCACGAAGTGACACCTTTGCTTCTCTAACACCTGGGAGACCCAGGCGGATCTCGCATTGGTCTTCCACCTTTACTTCTCGCTCGGGGCGAATTGGGTGGGTTTTGATTTTTTCAGATCTAAGGCGGAATCTTCGCTAGGAAGTTCCTGCGTCTCGGATCGGATCTTCGCGACCGCGTCCTGCTCAGCGGCGGTCGCGTCGGCGCTACTTACCGTGGGTTTCCGTCGGAATCGATGGTTTCCCCGATGAAGATGTGTATGCCGCCAACCGGGACGATGGAGAGCTTGACGGGGTCGGTTTTAGCCGGAATCCCAGCACTCATCCGGAGGGAAGATCGGCAGATTTCCGGCGTAGAGGACACGCCCCACAGCGATGGTGTCGTCGAAGCTTCCCATGGCGGAACCCTCCCGGTTCCGGCCTCCAGACTCCGCAGGCCCCACGGTGGGTGCCAACTTTCGTTGCCTAATCGACTGTACCTCGGAGGAGGGATCCTCACGAGGGGGAGAAGTAGTAGGGGCCATAGGGCGGAGTGCACACGGGACGGTGGTACGCGATTTACCCAGCTTCGGAACACCTGCACGATGACATGGCCTACTGCTGCTTGTCTGGAATTATCCGGGCGCTTTCGCGTTGTTACAATGAGTTGTGGTTGTGCCTCTAGGGCTCCCAGATCCGGCTTATAAAGGCGCACGGATCTAGGGTTTACATGGAGAGTCCTAGCCGGAATACAAGTTGCCTAACTACGGTACAATGTCTTGCCGTGTACGTCAAGGATCCGCCTTCCTCCAAGTACGTGCTGGATCCGGATACTTCATGGGCCGTCACGGATCCGGCCTCCTTCGTAGGTCGGTTGAGATCCGGCTTCTCGTTCCTGGGCTGGACTTCATCCTTCAGGATCTACAGCAACTGGGCCGCCCGATGGGCCACATGCCTCATCACCAACTATGGGCCACCCGGGCTTGCCGGATCTAGGCCATGCCGTTGATATACCCATAAAGTATACCCACAACAGGGACGACACGGACGAAGGTTGACAAGGAGGGTGGCGGTGGCTAATGCGTCAGGCCAAAAGGTGGGGGGAACATGGCTGTGGAATAGGAGTGTGCGGACACAGTCGTTGAGGGTGCGGAGGATACGCTCGGCGCGGCCGTTTTGTTGGGACGTGTATGGACAGGTTAGACGGAAAATAGTGCCGTGAGAGGAGAGTAGGGTGCGGACGGAAACATTGTCAAACTCTTTTCCGTTGTCAGTTTGTAGGGCGTGGATGGGGCGACCGAACTGGGTGAAAACATAGGCGTAGAAGGCTGTGAGAGTGGTGGCGACATCGGACTTTTTACGGAGGGGAAACGTCCACACAAAATGAGAGAAATCATCAAGAATAACTAGGTAATAAAGAAGACCAGAATTACTCGGGATTGGAGAGGTCCATACATCACTATGAATTAACTCAAAAGGAAAAGACGCAATAGTGGAAGACTGACTAAAAGGAAGATGAGCGTGTTTACCAAGACGACACGCTTCACAACTATGTGAAGACTGTTTAGTAGATGAAAACGAAAAACCCCTCATTATTTGGTGAAGCGTGTTGGCACTGGGATGTCCAAGACGAGCATGCCAAAGATCAACGCTCGCGGAGAGAGCACGAGGTGCGGCGCCGGGGGTGGAAGGCGACATCACCGGATACAAATCGCCGGGGCTCTCAAATCGATGGAGGACCATCCGGTGCGGGCGTCCTTAACGTAAAAACCAAAAGCGTCAAATTCAACGATCACGAGTTGTCACGAGAAAGAGTTTTAACGAGACTAAATTCTGAATAAGCTGGGGAGACACAAGGACATTATTGAGAGACAGTGGTTTAGAAGTAGATGGAAAATTAGCAGAACCAATATGAGAAATAGGAAGACCGGCGCCGTTACCGACAATGATGCGAGACTCGGTGGAAGTGGGAAAGGAATGGGAAAGGTTACCCGGGTGAGCGGCCATGTGAGACGAGGCGCCCGTGTCCATAAACCAGTTGTCGCCGCCGGCGTAAGAGCCAGGTGCGGGCGCGGCGTGGTAGGCCGGGGCGTAGGATGGCGACGTGGCGGTGAAGGCCGGGGCGTAGGGCGGTGTCGCGGTGAAGTGCGCCTGGTGAGTCGGCGGGCGCGGCACCGGCATGTTGTAGGCGTGGATGAGTCCCGTCCATGGGTTGTAGGTGAAGGGGTTGCTGCCGTTGGAGACCGACGACATGATGACGCGCGCGCGGGGGATGACGACGGCGCGGGGTTGGGGAGGGCGGCGCGGCCGGCAGTGCGTCGGTGGCGCGGCGTGAGGAGGGGCACACGCGGCGGTGGCACAAGGGCGGCGGCGCTAGGGTTGGAGGGTGGGGCGGTGCGCACGGGGAGAGAGGGGCGCAGCGGCTAGGTTAGGAACGGTAGGTGTTCAGAAAATGAAAGAAAGAAAGATAGAAAGAAAGAAACAAAAAGAAAAACAGGCCAAATGTTTCAGCCCACTAATTATTCCTTACCACCAAGCATATCCCTACTATGTGTGCAGCGTGGCCTTAAGGAAACAATAATTGAGCAATATTATAGTGGCCCATCAACATGTGTGAGTTTTGGTGTTTTAAAATCTTAAAATTTGTTTTTAATAAATTTCAGAAGAAAACTAGTTTCTTTGAGTTAAAAAATCAGTTTATTAATAATGCAAAAAATACGCAATTCCCAAACCGTGAAGATTTTCTACCTCCTCACCAAACATTTTTTCGAGACCCAAGTTCCTTGATATTTTTTTAAAACCCCATGAACATTTTCTTCAAACCTAGGCAACATTCTTTTTAGACGTGAACATTGGAAAACATATACTCATAAAAAAACATAAAAAATAAAGGAAAGAAAAGAAAAAGAAGAAACAGACATACTGGGCCGGCCTACTAGCTGGCGGCGCGAGGCCGGGAGAAAGATGGTGCACAGCCCGGGCATATGACGGAAGTCAGCTGAAATATGACCGGAGCGGCCCATGGGCAGAAAAGCTTGCCCTAGATTGCACGAAAGGGACACGACAACCACATGGTCTTGGGTGTTTCCGTCGATAGCAACAGAAAAACATGGCTTTGGGTGTGCGCCATGCGTGCATAGAGCCCGCATCTCCGGGAACCAGTGACGTTCGCGCCACCGAGGATCATCTTATCTCGTCTCTTGGCGCCAACACGAAAGACGACGAATTGAGACCATAGCGCCACCAGACATTGCATCGACCACGACACATATGGCAACTAGCTAGGGTTCCAGCTCTCATCCCTTCCCTTCAACTGCCGCGATTTGATCTTCTCTCTTAGAACCAACCAGCGTGGGCGTCGCCACACGACGACGACCATATATATATAGCCCTCGTCGCCAAGCGAGATTTCCGCTACTATTATATTCCCCTCGATTCCGTCCGTCGTCGTACGTGGCTCGCGACCATGATCATCAACGCCAGGCTCCTGGTGCTCGCCGTGGCGGTGGCGGCGGCGTTCCTGTCGTCGTCGTCGCTGCGCCGCGGCCACGACGGGCGGGCGGTCTTGGAGATACGCGACCTGGAGCTGATCCCCGTGGACGGCGGCGCCGCGGGGCCGGAGAGCGTCGCGTTCGGCGCCGTCGGGGAGGGGCCCTACGCCGGCGTTTCGGACGGGAGGGTCATCCGGTGGCTCCCGGAGGAGCGCCGCTGGGTCGACCACTCCTCCGCCGCCGCGCCAGAGCTGTAAGCCTTTCATACTCCTTCCCCCAACATGGCAACATATATATCCCATGCTGCTTCCGTTGCGTTGCGTCGCGTGACCCTCCAGCTCCGATATAGATCAAATTGGGTAAAGACCAGAGAGCAACCAATCTATCCTCTTCCCTCGAATTAGCAACTCTTTCATGGTGCTTTGCACGATCAAACCCTGATGACCTGTCAATTAGAGTAGCAGCTAATTTATTTTCCCAACTATATAATTAGTTCGCTGATTGATCTTAGGCAACCGCTCGATCGGAGAACGACGTGAGGTTGCCGTACTCGTACGCCAAATGGTTCGGTAATGTCACGTCCCACTATGGCTGCTTTGCCGCACTAGCCGCCGGCGTCGATGGCTCCACGACCACGCGCGTATAAGCAACCAAATGCCGCACTGTTATGTTATCTTCCCCGGCCGTGTCCACACCAAAAAGGTAAATAATGCTAGTTGCCGCCGCCTCGCATAGCTACATTTCCCTGTACTCTCTCCAACACCCCCTGGTTAGCAGCCAATCGAGTTCAGATCACAAGGTAGATCCAACCTAGATGCATGAATTGTGCGATTGTCTGTCCCTAAGATGATGTCAGCATTTTTTCAAAAAAAAATGACTGTCACCTTTTAGTTAACATTCTCCCCTTAAAAATAACGGAAATTGCTGATTCGTAGGCTCTCGGCTAGTTGAGAATTAACTTAGCGCTCAATCAAGTCCAAAATCGACGGATCCGCATCGCAATTTGTGCATCTATGAATTGCAAGTGAAGTTACAATTCAGTTGCAAGCTGAGATATTTAAATTTCAAGTCCAGTTACAGCTGAGATATCTAGATCGCAAGTGGTCTGTAATTTTAAAAATGGTACGCGTAGTAGAAACATATTCACATAATAAAAGCTAGCTTACTCGTATAGTACAAACTTTTCAAGATTGCATCACTTGATTGAGAACTAAGTTAATTCTCAGTCGACTTGAAAGTAGCCACACCTAAAAATAATCTAGTTTGGAAATTGGGATGGTAATCATCTGCTCCTACCATATCTAGTTTGAGATCATAGGTGTTCAAGCTATATTACTAGCTTGAGGCCCTAGTAATTTTTTTTTGTAGGGAACTAGTGATTTAATTTTGCTAGGAGATGGAAGGGGGTTAAGGTGTATCCAAAGAGACCGTACTTCTTGTGAATTTAAAATATGATTTCCAACAAGAAAACAAATTGATCACACCCATTCAACAAAAAATACACTTTTTATTGATCTGACAATTGTTGGTTCCTTCACTTTTACTTTCTCAACTTGCTTAACCGAAGAAATTTGAGTAGGAGCAATGAATTTACCCTTTGAATTAACAATTCATGAGTGGTGCTTTGCACGACCAAATTCTGATCAATTAAGTGGAGCAGTTAATTTATTCCTTGGACTACAATTAATTCACTGATGAATGGTACGCTTACTTGTAACAATCATCCGCTCGATCGGAAACTGACGTGAGGTCGCCATACCTGTAGTCCTGTACCGTACTTTCTTGCTAAATGCATGATTTGGTAAATGTCATGTCACAGTATGGCTGTTATGCCGCGCTAACCACCGGAGACAGAATTGTCGATAGCTCCACGCGCGTACAAGCAAACAAATCCTGCACTGTTATCTTCCCCGTGTCCACACGAAAAGGCAATGGGTACTCTCATCAGTCATCACCGCCTCACATAGCTACATTTCCATGTCCTTTGTCCAACAACTGTGGCAAATAGCCAATAGATTCTAGATCACAAACTGACTACTAACAGCACTGCAGTAAGATAGATCCTAGCTAGATGAATTATCTGATCACTGCCGCTTCGGGTACACACTCTATGTAACCCAACAATTGAATCATGGGGCATATCCTATGGATTTAATATGTATTTATTTTTCCATACAAGTACAATATGTAAGTAACACGTATACCTAAGACGAGTGAGTAATTTTATTTTAAAATAAAGTTTCAGTCATCTTTTTACCCACTTGATTCATTTAATTAATATAGTTTAGGATGACCACCATCAACCAAGTCTTGTTTGAGATCGTAGGTGTTTAAGCAAAGCTAGCTTGAAGACCCTTGTGACTTTTTTTAGGGAACTGATGATATTATTTTTCAACTGAGCGTTAATCTTTAATTTTTATTTTACTTGGTATAAGTGACCTTGGAGATTGGCCTTGTATGCACGGAAGGAGGGAAGTTAGCTATGTTGATATTTGTTTTAATACAAGAGGATTTACAATCCCACCACCTAGGTTCAGATCCTCAAGGACACGAAATTGTGCTCGTAGCTCTTCTTTTTCGTCAGAAAAACAACATTCTTTTTATGCAACATGCCTACATCTTGGTTCAATCAGGTGACAAATTCAGGTAGCTGGCGAACCGCATATCAGGGCTAATTTAACAAGCACCAGTATGTAGCTTTCTGTGTGTGATAGACATTCCTTGTATTTTTAGACGTCAGATTCCTCTTGATAACTGAGGGACGAGTAGCAGAGCGACACCCTTTAATTTTCAGGTTAGTTGCAACCGTGAAACACAAACGGCATTAGTACGAAGTGACCATGAGAATGTGATTGCCGAGCATGCATTACTATTTTATTTTTTTAATAGTTGTAGCAGTATATACAGCTGTCATGATCGATACTCTGTTGCCTCGCCCAAAACTTCGAGTAATTGTCTTGGCTAAACCCTTGTCACGGCGGCAGTGATCCTCTTGTCGAGGTAGGGAGGCGGTGGACGGTGGACCAGTAGTTCAGCCTAATGCTTCATGCTTCCAATTTTTTATCGTGACAAAAGATGCTAAAATCTTGTGGGATTGATCATCTCACACCTCGTTCATTAAACTGGATCACTCTGTTTTCCCCTTTGTAACAGTACATATTGTAAGGAAACTAGTCTGATCTCTTCCTAATCCTAACATCTTTGACTAAAACAGTAAAACTGATCAAATTATGTGAACTGCAGACTGGATGGTTGCAGAGGGTCCCAAGATCCGATGAAAGAGCACGACTGTGGACGCCCACTGGGCCTCAAGTTCAACAACAAGACCGGGGAGTTGTACGTCGCAGATGCCTATTTTGGGTTGAGAGTGGTCAGTCCTGAAGATAATGTGTCGAGGCCACTTGGACCTCAACATGCTGGAACCCCATTTAGCTTCGCCAACGGCGTCGAGATCGACCATGAAACCGGAGTTGTCTACTTCACCGAGACCAGCACGAGGTTCCCGAGAAGGTAACGCTGCCTGTTCATTTTCCTGTGCCTACTTATTTACCATTGATTTTTGCTAACCTGACGAGTGAGGCTTTGTGTTCCATCTCGCAGGGAGTTTCTGAACATTGTCGTATCCGGCGATGCCACCGGAAGATTGCTCAAATATGACCCCATAAAAAACGAGGTGGAAGTATTGGTCGACGGCCTGGCATTCCCTAATGGCATTCTCATGAGCGAAGACGGATCCCACCTTCTCCTCACCGAGACCACAACCGGCAAGATCCACAAGTACTGGCTCAACACACCCAAGGCCTCAACCCTTGAGGAACTCGTGCAGCTACCGGGCTTTCCGGACAACATCAAGGCGAGTCCGAGAGGCGGCTTCTGGGTAGGCCTCCACGGCAAACGAGGCAAGATCGCTGAGTGGTCCACCACTTACCCGTGGCTGAGGAGGCTGGTCATGAAGTTGCCCCCACGACGCCTGCAGAGGATCATGGCCTTCCTGAGCCGTTTCGGGCGTCACGTGATCGCTCTGAGGGTAACTGGGGAGGGAGAGATAACGGAAGAGATTATTGTCCATGGTGCAGCGAGGGAAATGTTTGGGTCCATTAGCGAAGTGGAGGAGAGGGATGGCTGCTTTTGGATTGGCTCGGTTCATTTGCCTTTTCTAGGGTGTTATTGTTTATAGATTTGGTGTTACAGATTGTGCAAATTATCATTGCAGGAAATATGTGCATATTAGGTCGTGGGTGGTGTAATAGAAGGACCTCATGCACTTTGTTGCGTAGTCATTTTTTTTGTTCGTGTTTCTTTCTTTTCTCTCGATATTTGTGCATTGGACTTCGCTCGCGCTATACAGAGGATGTGCTACAGTCAATTTGTTAGTTTGGCATTGTATTTTAGTTTCAGCTATGGACCTTTTCTCCATGCATAGGAAAGATGGAATACAAATTAAGGTATTTGGTAGCTCGAACTAAAATATGAACCTGGTCAAATAGATTACACAGTTAAGATTTATGACAAAAAAGAACAGCTGGTAGCAACTGACGTACTCAATAGATTTCTAATCTTGCTTATTCCACCATTAAACAAACTTTTAAAATAATAAATATGGGGTCAAACAATTTTTGTTTGCTTCCCTTTGAGATCAGCATTGCAATATACATAGTGTATCAAAATAAATAATGACACTCTCTATTGGTCAATGTCACTGTTTAGCGTGGCCCACCAGATTTTAGCCCTCATCTTTAGGCCCATTTGAGAAAGCGGGACCTAAAGTTGTGCCTCACTTAATCAAACATCCGTTAAGCTAATCCTAGATTTCTACACACTCATATATAACACAGGGAACACATGTTGTCAAACCATGCCGCCGCACTCCCTCTCACCACTACTTAACCTAGATCTCTTAGCATTCCCCCTCTCTACGAACACTATTCTCGCAACACTCCACTTTACCCACTACGAACCATAGATCACATCCCCATCTTTCCCAAGTTGTGTGTAAGATCAAAATTTGTAGGTAGTCTTTTGCCGGTAACACCCAATATACTCATGGCATGCCGGCACTAGACTCCTCCAGGCAATCTCCATTCTACAGGTATGTTCTTCATCCTAGTTGTTCTTCATGCTGAACCTCGTTCTTTTTGCTCATTTTGAATTGTTCTTTTCTATCTTTTGGATCCATCGCGAGGTCGCCAGCTGCCGCTCGGATGATGCTATGTAGATCGGTGACAAGATTGTTCGCATCATGAAGATCTTTCAACGACCCCGGCGCGATAGGAGCTATGGAGAACAATTCAAAGACTACAAACAAATCTAAGAGATTTTTCCTAAATAAGATTTATTTTGTTGATAGCTTGATATGTATAAATTTAGGAAGATCTTTCAACCGACTTTGTTGGAGACTCACGTCACATACATCGTAGCAAAAACTTTGTAACATTATAGGAAAATATTTATATACTATTGTAGCAATAGATCAACCTTGATAGCGCCATTGCCATCACCGGAGAAATAAAAAAGCTAATGTAGCAAAATCGACTTCTTTCGGAGAGTAGCAACAATTTTACAATATTATAGCAAATTCACAAAATTATTGTAGCAATAAAAAGTATATGTAGGTAGCAACTCGCCACTGCTCGAAGCAACAACATCACCCGATGGTAGCACCTGCACCGTGGTGAACCTACAGTATCGCCGCCGTTCGTGCAGAGCATTGGCAAACACATGCTTGTAGTACCGCAGGCGGATGATTTGTAGGTCGGCAGACGTATGTAGAAGCACAAAGGCGTCTCCCCCACCTACAGGGGCCAATAGCTCACACACGACGTTTCTCCCTGGTATTCGCTGGAAAACGACGTCGTTCGACGAAATAGCTAGCGCACGACAAACGCAACGGCCCAAATAGCCACGGCCCGACAAGCCCTTTAACAGCAAAGGAATAAACAAATCTGGATTACTTGTGCTGATCTGTTTGAACGCGGGACCCACCAGTCGACCGTTGCTATGCAGGGCCCATAGCTCGCCAGCTCAGACAAGGACCCAACACATATCTACGCAGGACCCACCAGTGGACCGTTGCTATGCAGGGCCCATAGCTCGCCAGCTCAGACGTTCCCCTGTTCTTCCTCCAGCTCCTTCGTTCCTCTGTTTCTTCCTCCAGCTCCCAGCTCCTCCGTTCCCCTGTTCTTCCTCCCGCTCCTCCCAGCAACGGTCCGTGACGGCGGCGGCGAGGGATGTCGAGCTCCGCATCTGGCTCACAGAGGTCATGGCCCCGTTACGGAGAAATCGCGATGAGTAGATGCCCCGACTGCCCTCGCGTCGACCTACTGAAGCGGTTGACATGTGTGCGCTTGGAGAGGGGCAACGTCGGTCGCGAGTTCGTCAAATGCGAAAGCAAGCCATGCCTGGGCCAGGATGGAAAGGTAGGGTTTCGTCCTGATTTGACTCGGTTTGGGAATTTGGATTTGGGAATTTGGGAATTAGGGTTTCCGATCTTCTTTTCAGGAATTGGATGAATGCGGCCATTCCGAGTGGATGGATAAGTACATTCGAACTCGAGGACTTAAAGTTGAAGTGCTGCCCCCCCCCAATCCGGGCTCCCGCATCCGTTGTGGAGGAGGTGATCTCAAACAGAGCCGTTCGGGAGGATTTTGCGGTGAATGGAGCGCTGAACGGAGAGTTGCAGAAATTGAACAAACAATTGAGCGAAATTGTGCACTTGAAGAAGCAGTCAAACATGATGGCAGGAGCATTCTATGTGTGTATCATTGCCATTTATTTGTTGTTTCTTTTCCGTTCGGATTAGCAATTTGAATTTAGGAGTTGTGGATTGCGGGGCTGCTGTTTGTAGGATGTTGTTTGTAAATTGAATTCGAATAAAATTAGCTATGAATGTTTCAAGTCTAATCCAAATTCAGTTAGCGGTGGAAGAAGTGAAAATCAGTTAACTGGAACCAAGTTCAGTTAGCACATTCCGAAATAGAAAAAGTGACAATTTCATGAGTAGTTCATGGGCTCTATGTTGGGCCCGTTATTGGGCCAAGCCGTGAGTACTACCCGATAGATTTTTTGTTTGTCATTTTGGCTTAGTGAATAATTTTTTTTTTGTTTTCGTTTCAATCATATTGCGTCCTTTTTAGCTGTAATATTATTGTGGTGTTGTGATGGATCATGTAGAAAATAAAATATAGCAAATATAGCAAATATTTTCATAATAGGATACATGACTCGATGACACGACTGACTCGATTGATGACACGATGACACTATTGACTCGATGACACGATGACACTACTGACACGATGACACTAATGAAAATAATATAGGTAGTAAAACAGTAAAACGACAGACTCGATCTGACTCCATGAAACAACTTGTACGAATCTTCCTCGTGGACTCCTCGTCGCCCTCGCTCCTCATCGTCGCGCTGCCCTTCACTCCTCGTCGGGATGGATGTAGGGGAGGTTGTGCATGTGCCTGGCGGTCGGGAAGATGTAGTCCCACTGGGTGAAGATGTTGCACATGGTGAAGGCGATGAACTAGCAGCCGCACCAAAATGCTTGGCCGAGCAGATGGTAGGCGTCGAAGGGGTTGGTGAAGGTGACCTGGAGGCCGCTGCCTCCCGGGCGGACCTGCGTGATGTGGAACATCGGCGGCGTGCCCGGTGGGAGGTGCGCGAAGCAGGCCCTGAGGAAGAATGTGGTGAACTCGTGCGCAGGCCTCCACCTAGAGATGGACCAGCACCTCAAGGTGTTCTCCACGAGCGTGCCCGGTGGGTACTGTTGCTCGTCGACGATAGCGGGACGGCGGAACGTCGGGCCGTTGAACTGCATGGTGGGTTACGGCGGAGAGGGGCTACGGCGGCTGAGATGTGCTTTGGACAAGAAGGACAAGAGGCAATGGGATGCGGTGTGAGAGATAGAGTAGGTTTGGGTGCTGTTTTATAGGGTGAATTAATAGCCCTCATAGTACGTGTCACTCACCCGTGTGCCGCTTCGTCGGCCGTCTATTCACGTCGTTCGTGCTCGTCTTTTCCCTCCCGTGATGCCATCTCTCTGAATCGGGCGCCTCTCTGTATCGACGCGGCAGGGCATCTCTGAATCGACGCGACGCATGGAATCGCGCATCTCTCTGAAAAAAGGTTAGCGGGGACGCAGGGCATCTCTCTGAAAAAACGCGGCGCAGGGCATCTCTGGAAAAATAGCCTCGCTGCGACGTGTGAATGCATGTGGCTGCTGCGCGAGTGCATGCATGGGAGCGGGGCCCACGAAGGATAAAAAAAGAGAGTTTGCATGCGTCTAACGGTTTATAGAGTGCACCACTTTTTAACCCGGCTCTTTACAAATCCAACCAATCAGATTGCAGAACGGGCTATCCACGGATCAGTGTGAGCCACCTTCTAGAAGAAAAGATCGCACGGTCGAGGATCAATGGATGGACGGTCCACGTTGCGAACGAAGGCTCCCACGGATCGCCCACGGTTTTGAAGGTTTTTAAGTGGTTTTGGGTTTATTCGACCGTTTGAAGGGTTGCAAAAGTTTTTCAAAATTTTCAAATTTCAATAGCTTCACCTTTTAGTGAGGAACAAGGATCTGGGTTTGGAATTTCTTTTCACTTTGCCGTTTTTGCTCGTAAGGTGATCAAACCTTAGGTTAGACGCAATTTTCAAATGAGCCTAAAAAATTCAAAAAAATTTAAAAAAATGGAAAACCTGTGCACATTGTCTTCTTATATCATATAGCAAGCATTCAGGTTGATATAGATGGTCTACATAGTAGCCAACTGAGAATCCATGTGTTGGGTGGCCATATATTGAAACCTGTCGTACGAAGTCACGAGGGTTTGAAAGGTGATGTTGGGTTGGATCATGAAAACTTCCCAAAACATGACCAGAGCTTCCTTTTGGAGTGACTAAGATGGATCCAAGCTTAGTTTTTCATTTCAATGTGCCAAACCCTTGTTTTTCATGGTCAAAGCTAGGGTTGACCAATTTTCAAATGAGCCTAAAAAATTCAAAAAAAATCAAAAAAATGGAAAACCTGTGCACATTGTCTTCTTATATCATATAGCAAGCATTCAGGTTGATATAGATGGTCTACATAGTAGCCAACTGAGAATCCATGTGTTGGGTGGCCATATATTGAACCCTGTCGTACGAAGTCACAAGGGTTTGAAAGGTGATGTTGGGTTGGATCATGAAAACTTCCCAAAACATGACCAGAGCTTCCTTTTGGAGTGACTAAGATGGATCCAAGCTTAGTTTTTCATTTCAATGTGCTAAACTCTTGTTTTTCATGGTCAAAGCTAGGGTTTACTAATTTTCAAATGAGCCTAAAAAATTCAAAAAAATCAAAAAAAATGGAAAACCTGTGCACATTGTCTTCTTATGTCATATAGATGCTAACCCTAGAGTTTGAGGCCAATTGGAGAAGGTCGAAAAAATGGTAAAATTAGAAATGGGGTTGTTTGGGCTACCTTTGGGGCTCTTTTTGAGCTCATTTTGGAGAACACATCGCTTGTTGGAGTTGTTACCCTACCAAACGAGCATAACATCTACTAAGTGGCATACATGTCACGGTTAAGCCAAAAGCAGACACAAATAAGTGGCATTCATTTGAAATATTTCAAATTATTCAAATTATTCAAATTCGGTTCAAATTTAAAAGTGGCACATACAAGTAAGTGGCATACATGTCACGGTTCAAAGTATACAAATAGCATTCACTCACAAAACACTCATGCTCTTGGTTTTCCTAGCACTTGACCTTTTCTTCTTCTTACCACTAGAAGGTGCCGGCACGCCACACAAAACCCTCATGCTCTTGGTTTTCAACGCATCAGATGGACTTGGCCGCCGCACATCATGTCCTACAGCTTGCAAGATCTTGTGCACATCGTCAACACACGCAGGTTCTTGTTCTTCTTCATTTGATGCCTCAACGGTTGACGAGTTTCGGTTCACTTTGCATGACATCTTCCACAACAGCTTCAGGTCGCACCCCATCATCCAAAACTGAGTCAGATGGAAGTACATCAAGCTGAACAGAATCAGATGGCAGTACATCAACCTGAACTGAATCAGATGGCACCATATCAAGCTGAACAAAATCAGATGGCACTTGATGAAGCTGAACCGAATCAGATGGCACCAAATCAAGCAAAATTGAATCAGATGGCACAACATCAGGCACAACAGAAGCAGATGGCATCAGAACATCCAGATCCTGTTGACTTCTCTTTGTACGCCCATTTAGTCTTGCCTTTTTTGTTGGCCAACACTTTTCAAGAACAAGGGGTTCAACAACAGAGAGCTTACTTCCACGCTTTCTTCTAAAAACAATATAAAATTAGAGTAACAAAATAGAGGAACAAAAAAACAGAGTAACATATCAAAATAACAATATAAAATTAGAGCAACAATATAAACTCACTTACTTTGTCTTTTCTGGAGTGTAACGGCATTTGGGAGATCCAGCTCGGTGACCAAGTTCCTGACACAACTTGCATCTATTTTTGTTGCCTTTCTGAGATTGTTTTGGTTCTACATCTTTCTTTTTCCCCTTCTTACTACTCCTACCTTTCTCAAACCAAGCCTTGTATCTGCTCACTCTAGGTCTGCCAGGCTTTCTTTTGGCAAGGGGGGGGGGACACATAGAAAATTCAAAATCCACTTCAGGCCACTGAGACTGATCTGTAAGTGTTGGTATTGGAGTTGCATATGCAGCCTTGAATCTTGCTAGTGAGTAATATTCATGCAGATAAGGGTGCATGTTTAATTTTGGTTTGGAAGCCAAGAAGATTATGGCATGGCCACATGGTTTTCCAGTGTGTTGCCACTCCAGGCAAGTGCAAGTGCAATCCTCAAAATTTTCTGTACTTGTATTAACCACATGCCTCTTACTAAGCTTGGTATCTCTCACTTCACCACCCCACAATGAAGAGGAGTCAACTACCAAATGTGTAAGATTTACGCTACGTTAATCACCTGCTGCACCACAACTGGAAGCTTATCCCCTTGCAGAGCATCAACTAATCTTCTTCTCAATTCCCACAGCCGCATGATCATGATCCTGATTTGGTCAACCATGTCATGCACAGGCAAGTCTTTCAAGTCCTTCACCTTGTTGTTAAAACTTTACGCCAGATTGTTGTTGATGTGATCACACTTGATGGCCGTATTAAATCCGGACCTATACCACAAAAGAGAATGGTATGCATTTAGCCAATGCTCAAACTCTGGATCTGCTGCAAGAACTTTGCGAAGGTGATAATCATGTGTCTCTTTACGGTAAGCTCTGGCTGCTGGCCAAAGTCGCCCAAATTCTTCTCCTCTATGTTTCTTGATCACATTCATCCACATATAACCAAAGCACTCCCTCTGCTCTGCATGTGGAAATACATTTCTGACTGCATTTTCTAGGCCTTTACAAGCATCTGTGTGTATAGCCAAAGGTGTCACCGGCCCAATGCATCTTTTCAACTGAATCATGAACCATGTCCATGAAGCCTCTGTCTCGGATTGAAACATGCCAACAGCAACAGGAAACATCCAGTTGTGTCCATCTAGAGCATTGCATGCTGCCAATTGACCATTCCACTTTCCAGTCAGAAAAGATGAGTCTATACTCAAATATGGCCGAGACCCTGCTTTGAAGCCATCGATGCAAGGCTTTAAAGCCATAAAAAATTTGGAGAAATAAACTTTGCCATCAGGTGCAACCTCGGTATCTATCTCCACAACACTACCAGGTGATCTCTTCTCAACCTCTGCCTTGAAACTATACAGCATCCTGAAGGTATTTGCCCAATCACCATATAGTTCTTTCATTGCCTTCTGTTTTGCCTTCCACACCGTGGTATAATTGAGTTTAATAGGGTATTCCTTTTCCATGTCTACTTTCAGTTGTTTTGCGGTAGTGTTTGGTTTTTTGGCCAAAATTGGAGTGATTTTTGTGCAACCCAGGCCTGTGATGTCATGGTTGATACATTCTGTGAGCTTGTAATACAAGTATGTTCATGAGGGATTTGATTAACCCTGATGCTACTTCCATCCGGTTGGCGTCTGGCAGATATGTACCACTTGCAAGGCCTGGCACCCCCATCAAATCCCCTGCACTTCGCATAAAATTTCTTTGTATCTGTCCATAGGGTCTTGGTGTCAACACCCGGATTTTTAAGTCCAGATGCCTATTATATCATACATCGCAATCCCAGGAAGATTGTTTTTGCGAGACATAATAGTAAGCAGTACAGAGTCATCATTTATTACAACACATACTTGTCTTACAACAACGGATCACATGATCCAATATTACACAAATAGAATGTTCAACATCACAAATAAGTAGCGGAAGCGTAGTAGTAGTGGACTATCTATTACACAGGCAACGCTTGACGTTAGAAGACGATCCTAGTTATCGTAGACGTCCTGTTGTCCGTCATCCTGATACTGTTGCTCCTCTTCAAAGTCCGGCATTTGAATAGCCGGGGCAAAGCCATGAGTACTTTAAAGTACTCGCAAACTAATACTAAGGTAATTACTTATTGAGTGTAGTAAGGGGTGCTAAGCTCTAGGTCTATTTGCATAAAGCCAAGTTTTAGTTCATCAAACATTTAGTAAAGACTCACATTTGATAGACTAACTCAAGTGGGAACATTAGTGTCATTCCCACAAATCATTTGTGATCCAAGTCAAATCACCTTTCAATTCATCATTCCTTTTTAAGATCAAAAATTCTGATAACGGAAAAGTATGGCCTTTCCAATCGTCCATAACCGTGGACACGGCTATTCGAATAGGTTTAACACTCTGCAGAGGTTGTACTCTTATGCCACAACTTTTGATTACATCCGTCGAGGATAACCCCGAATCATCGTAACTCAGTACGCGGATCATCAACCTTAACCTTTCACTTATATATGCTAGTATAGGCACCTCTCCCCATGAGCTTGGCCTCCCGGTGAAAACCAACTGTTAACCCGGGAACTGCACGGAGGTTTGGGTCGTACATTCACCTCATATTCACATCATTTCCCATATACGGAGGCAGCCTCGGCGTAACCCCTATGATGCTTGTTTAGAGGGAACCCATACTAAAATACACAAGTTTCTAGTTAAGCCCTACCCATAATCAGGTATTGTGGGGGTACTTGTATAATTGGAAGGGTATCGCATTCAAACTCAATCATCAGTTTTCATTTAAATTCACCAAGTCAACCATGTCACCTTCAAATTCACTTTCTTTCAAAGTCATTTCACTTCACCAAGTTCCCATCTAGAGTAGACAAATTTTATTTTATTAGCACTAGCAACTATTTCATGAGGGGTGCTACCTAGCTTTGATTTATTCCAAGCTAACTTTAGATCTTGTTCTACTCTATACCAAGTGAATCATAAATCAAAAAGTACTTTGAAATAAATAAGCAAAAATAATTGCAAGGTAAAAACATGGGATAGGTAATACATAAAATTAAAGGGTGATGGTGCCTTGCTCTTGGAGAGCTTTGCATCATGGTGGTTAGCAAGAGTTTAGCTTTCCTTGGTGGGGATAGGAGTCAAAGTTTTCCTCCTCCTCTTGAGAGTAGCTTCCCTCCTCCAAGTATTCCTCGTTACTAGCGTCTATATACAAATACGAGGTACAAAATCACCACACAAATAATTGCATGCTAGACTAAAACACACAAAAGGGTTCACACAACTAATTCTAACATCACATCAATCATGGCATGGTGCATTACTTGGTTTGTTCTTATTTAAGAGAAAAATAATTTCCTCTCATTATAAGTATTTATTTGATTTGCTATTTAAGTCTTTGGAGAAAATAATTTCCTCTCATTATATCCTATCAAGATTTAATCTCCACAAATAATAATAAGGTATGAAATATAAGTTGACCAAAGTCAACATTTCATATCTATTATGAGGGAGTAATAATTTAAATGAGGTGCTACACCTCATACAATTTAAAACTAACATTTAAATGGTTTAAAATCTCTAAGTAATAACAATCAGAGGTTTATTAGCCTAGGGTCATTTCCTCTTATTGTACTACTTAGGATCAAGATTTAAATGAGAGAGTAGCTCTCATACTATTTATAAGATTTAAATTCCACAAATTAAATGCACTAGAAATGGCTACATAGCCATTATTTTGATCCAGTACATGATCATGCAAACAACTTGGCTATATTATTGCATAATCAATTAAAGAACATTAATTGTGATTTATGAGAGTTGGAAACAACTCAAAATCAATTATGGTTGAATTTTAAATAAAGTTTCACGTTGCAAATGTCCCTGTCTTGTTATTTTTAGCATTTTAATTCTGCTACGAATTTGGAGATGGTACCAGTGGCACTGGCTAGATAATTTCCTTAGCTTTCCAAAGATATAAAGTTGGCTAAATTTGGTGCAGTAGTTTGAAAGTTATTCAATCTGGAAGTGGACACCAGTATTGAATTTGAGCTGAAACTATTTAAACGGAATTTGAATTCGTGGGCTGCGCGGGAAATGGAAACGGGCCGAAACGGATTAACTAACACTGCGCAGCCCAACAAGCATCTAGTGCCACTGGGCCGCCCTGACAAGGTGGGGGCCACCCGTCAGTGGCTATTAACCAAGCGAAACGGTACGTGAGATGGGAATCGTCGGATTAGAACTTGATCGGGCGGTCGAGGATCATCGTCGTCTCCGACGAGATCCCGACGGAGTGACGGCGAGCCTAGGGGGTCGGAGGACCTACCGGCGTTCCCGCGGGGTTCTGCTAGGTGCGAGGCAACGTTGTCGACGGTGCTGAAGCTCCTGGTAGCAGTGGCGAGGCTCGGGGAAGCGTCAATCGTCGGCGGCGATCTGCGGGCTCCGGTGGGCTTCGTCTTGCAATTGGTGGTGCTCCGGCGAGGTGGTGTCAAATTAACTGGTGGGGAAGAAGCAAGGATGGGAGGAGAACGAGTTGGTGTGAAGAGATGGTGCTCGGGACGTCTCTATTTATATGCGGGAGGCAATGCCGTGGGTGCTGCAAGGGCGCGTCGATGGCGTGGCCTCTCTGGCGATCGAAGGGGCAAGGCGAGGACGGCTATGTGTAGGCGTCGTCCTGGCGATGCTCAAGATGCAGCGAGCGCAGAGAAAAGAGGATTGGATCGATCGGGACGTGCTCATCATGCCACGGTACCCGCGGTACTTCTCCGGCGAGGACGACGGTGACAAGGCGGCCGCAGGCATTCGAGGGTGTCTACGCGGTAGAGGGTGGCAAGGAGATGCTCGACGCAGGCGTAGCCTTTGCAGGGGAGGGCGAGGGTGCTCGAGCGCGCGACGTACTGGCGCATCCAGAGCGCGCTCACCGCATCGGCTGGCATGCACTGGCATGGTTTTGGACGCGCGCGTTCTGGCCAATGCCGTGCCTTGGCGAGCTCGGGCCGTGCACTGGCACGATCGTGGTGATGAGTAGATGCTCTGGGACATGGTGGTGCTGAGAGAGGGAGGCCAGAGAGAGGGTGACCAAAGGTGGCCGGCATGGTACGGGGTGGAGCTTTTCTCTCCTCTTTTCCACTTTAAACGAAGAGGGCAAGGACTAAGATTGATGCAGGGGATGCAGGAGAGTCTAATGATCACAAGTTAAAAGTGGTTTAGGCAAGAACCCATTGGATAATAGCAAGTAACACAAATCTGGAAAGTTGCCTGCAAGGTGTTCGGAGAAATGGCCGCAAGAACAGTTTTGAAGAATTTTGGAAATCTTTTTGGTGAGTCTCAAACATATAATTAATGTGAGAGATTGGTGGTGGTGGTATTCAATTTGGAGCTGTTTTGCAAAAATTTCAAAATGGGGTCATCTTCACTTTGATTCAAAGTCCCCACTTGTCAAATCCATACTGGTCAACCTGGTCAAAGTTAGCCATGATGGTCAACATCAAAGTTGTTGACTTTGACATGGTCTTGGATGACATGGCAAGTGTTGACCAAGTTTAGTTTAAGAAAGAATAAAACCAGAGGGGTAAAGTGAGGAAGATGTTAAAAAGTGCACATATGACCATGCTCATATGTGAGATGGTTTTGAGATTTATTTGGATTTTATTCTGGTTTCTTTGATGCATTTGGGTTTGTTTAAGTTATATAAGTATTTTAGAAACCAAAGATCAAGCAATGGTGGCCTTTGGTGATGATTTGCAAAGTTGGCCCTATGTGTATGTAAGGGTATTTGGCCAAATTTTGTATTTCTTTTATTTCTCTCAAAGAGAGGTGCTATAATCATGAATTAGGGTTTAAGAGCAAGTGATCAACATATTAACACTCATCATGGCAATTGCACAAAAGAAAATCACACTTATGCATGAAACTATATGTGACACTATATGCATAGAAAAAGTTTTTGTTTGTTGCAAATTTTGAGTAATTGAAATCACTCTCTTTATTTATTATTATTGAAACTTGGGATGTTACAAACCCTTCCCCCTTACAAAAGATCTCGTCCCGAGATCTTAAAGAAAACTAGGTACTAAAGAGATCTGGGTACTCAGTCTTCATGAAGTCTTCCCTCTCCCAAGTGGCTTCTTCTTCGGTGTGATTACTCCATTGGATCTTCAGAAACTTGATACTTCTGGTGCGGGTGGTTCTGAAAGCTTCCTCCAAGATGTGAATAGGTACTTCGCGATATGTCAAATCTGAGTTGATATCCACAGCTCGATGATCGATGTTCTTGAAAACCTCGGTCTTCTCGGGTACCTCTAAGCACTTTCGGAGTAACGAGATGTGAAACACATTGTGCACCGCTGACATTTCTTCCGGTAATTCCAGTTGATAGGATACTTCTCCTCGGCGACTCAGGACTTTGAAGGGTCCGACATATCGGGGTGCAAGCTTTCCTCTAAGCTGGAATCTCTGCATTCCTTTAAGGGGGGACACTTTGAGATATACGAAATCTCCGATCTCGAAGGTCATCTCTCGGTGTCTCTTGTCGGCGTAACTCTTCTGTCTTGATTGGGCGGTCTTGAGTTACTCGCGGATCTTGTGAACCTTCTCTTCAGCTTCACGAAGAATATCTGGTCCAAAGACTTGACTCTCTCCGACTTCCGACCAATTCAGAGGGGTACGACACTTCCTTCCGTACAGTGCTTCAAAGGGGGCCATTTGCAAACTGGCTTGATAGCTGTTGTTGTACGAGAATTCTGCGTAAGGCAAGCAGTCTTCCCACTTAGATCCATACTCCAGCACACATGCTCTCAACATATCTTCCAGTATCTGGTTGACTCGTTCAGCCTGTCCATCCGTCTGCGGGTGATAGGCTGTGCTGAAATTCAGCCGGGTTCCGAGTCCTTCATGTACTTTGTGCCAGAATCTGGAGGTGAATTGGGATCCTCTATCGGATACTATCGACTTCGGTGTTCCGTGTAGGCTGACTATCCGTGAGATATATAACTCTGCGAGTCTTGGTCCTTGATAGGTGGTCTTGACGGGGATGAAGTGGGCGACTTTGGTCAATCTGTCGACCACTACCCAGATAGAATCATTCCCTTTACTAGATTTGGGCAGTCCAGTGATGAAGTCCATTCCGACAGAATCCCACTTCCATTCGGGAATCTGTAGGGGTTGCAACAATCCTGCGGGTCGTTGATGTTCTGCCTTGACTCTTTGACAGATGTCACACTTGGCGATGTAGCTTCCTATTTCTCTCTTCATTCCATGCCACCAAAATTGTTCCTTCAGATCTTGGTACATCTTGGTTCCTCCGGGATGAATGGAGTAAAGGGTGTCATGGGCTTCTTTCAGAATAACTTGCTTCAACTCTGAATCTGACGGCACACAAAGGCGTCCGTTGTACCATAGCACTCCTTCTTCATCTTCGGTGAATCCCGGTGCTTTTCCTGCCGCTATCTGGCTCTTGATCCCATCAATACTAGCATTTCCCTTCTGGGCTTCCTTGATTTGACTAATCAGGGTGGGTTGGAGTTCAATGCTTGCGGGAAATCCTTCGCTAACTAGCTCCATTCTAAACTGTTCAAATTCTTGAAACAGGCTGGGTTGCTCTTCTGCGATCGTGGAGTTCAACCGACACGGCAGTCTACTCAAAGCATCCGCTACCACATTGGCCTTACCGGTGTGATAGTGAATTTCCATATCGTAATCCTTGATTAGCTCTAACCATCTTCTCTGCCTCATGTTCAGCTCCTTCTGGGTGAAGATATACTTCAAGCTCTTGTGATCTGAATAGATCTCGCATCGATTACCCATGAGGTAATGACGCCACACTTTCGAGTGCTAAAACCACTGCTCGCTAGCTCTAAGTCATGGGTTGGATAGTTCTGCTCATGCTGCTTCAGTTGCCTTGACAGGTAAGATATCACTTTCCCTTCTTGCATCAACACACATCCAAGACCAATCTTGGAGGCGTCACAATACACATCAAATGGCTTGGTGATGTCCTGCATAATCAGTATTGGGGCTGAGGTCAGTCTGCTCTTGAGCTGTTGGAAACTCTCTTCACACTTGTCAGTCCATTCGAACTTCTTGTCCTTCTTCAACAACTGAGTCATCGGTCTTGCTATGCTCGAGAATCCTTCAACGAACCGGCGGTAATATCCCGCCAATCCGACAAATGCACGGACTTCAGTCTGGGTGGTTGGGGCTTTCCATTCTTCAACAGTCTTGATTTTTGAGGGGTCAACGGCAATTCCTCCTGCGGACAAGATATGTCCCAGGAATCCTACTTCCTTCAACCAGAACTCACACTTGCTGAACTTGGCGTACAACTGATGCTCCCGAAGGGTATCTAAGACCACTTCCAGATGTTGCTCATGTTCTTCTTCGGATTTGGAGTAGATAAGGATGTCGTCGATGAAGACAACGAAAAATTTATCCATGAAGTTCATAAAGATCTTATTCATGAGATTCATGAAATAAGCGGGGGCATTGGTCAATCCAAATGACATGACATTGTACTCATACAATCCATATCTGGTGGTGAAGGCAGTTTTGGGGATATCAGTGGCACGAATCTTCAGTTGGTGGAAACCAGTCCTCAGATCAATCTTCGAGAATACTTTGGCACCGGTCAGTTGGTCAAATAGATCTTCTATCTTCGGCAAAGGATACTTGTTCTTGATGGTGACATCGTTAAGCTTACGGTAATCCGTACATAAACGAGTGGCACCATCCTTCTTGTCCACAAACAGAACTGGTGATCTCCAAGGCGACGCACTTGGTCTAATCAGACCTTTGAATAACATATCATCCAGTTGCTTCTTCAGTTCCACTAACTCTGCCGGGTTCATACTATAGGCTCTCTGGGCTATAGGTCCGGTTCCAGTGATTAACTCAATGATAAACTCGATATCCCGATCTGGGGGCATACCGGGTAGATCATCAGGAAACACATCGGGGTATCGAGAAACGACCCTGATCTGATCCAAGGTGGGTTTAGCTAGACTCTGGTTGCAGGTGAACTTTCTGGGCAGTCTTTCAGATATGTGCTCAACTAAAATTCCGGTGCTACTAGTCATGGTGATGGCCTTCTTGGCACAATCAATCAGTCCATGATGTTTCGACATCCAGTCCATACCCAGTACTACTTCCAAACCTTTTGTTCCGAGAACAATCAAATTTGCATAAAATTCTATTTCATGAATTCTGATAGGAACATCTTTGCAAATTTTTCTAGCTTCAGTGGTTGATCCAGGTATTTGAACTATCATGACACGCTTCAAACTGATGGGTTGAATCTTACTAGTGCATGCAAAATCTTCAGTAACAAACGAATGCGATGCTCCGTAATCAAACAAGACTCTTGCGGGTATTGAGTTAACGAGAGAACATACCCAGCACGGCATCTGGGGCTTCCTGAGCTTCTTCCGCACTCATGTGAAAGAGGCGGCCGCTGCGGTTGTTCGGGTTGTTGGGGGTGAACTTCTTGCCGTTGGCGACACGGCATTGCTGCTGAGCCGGGCCAGAGGTGTTGGCGGCAGTCTTGGCGAGTCTCTTGGGGCACTCGTTGGAGTAGTGCCCCACCACTCCGCACTCGTAACAAGTGATGGTGGACTTGTCCTTGGGGGTGATGGGAACAGCGTTGCTCCCAGTCCTCGGAGCAGTGTTGGAGGGGTTGTTGTGGTGGTTGGGGGCTCGGCGTGGAGCGCGGTTGAAGTTGTTGTTGTTGTTATTGTTGTAGTTGCTGTTGTTGTGGTGGCCCCCTGGCCTGGGGTTTCCTCCACTCCGGTTCTGATAACCCGGACGTGAATTCTGCATCGGGGGCTTGTTGTTTCTTGGGGCAAACCCTCCACTTGAGCTGGGGCGATACTTGTGGGTGTTGCTCGGGCCCACTCGATTCATCATGCGGCGCTTGCGGTTTTCATTGGCTCGATGGATTTTTCCCTCCATCCGGATGGCGGAGTCAACTAGGGCTTCTAGATCAGCAAAGGGGATGTTGATCGGCACAGTCCGCATCTCATCATGCGGTCCATTCAGAACCTCTCCTTCCTCTTCTCATTGGTGTCGGTCTCATCCGGGCGTACCTTGACAGAGTGAGGAATCTGTCGCGGTATTCTACCACGGTTAGACGGCCTTGCTTCAGTTCGCGGAACTCATCCCTCATCTTCTTGATGAGACCCGGTGGCACATGATACTTGCTAAACTTGACCTTGAAATCTGCCCAAGTCATCATTTGCCCCGCATTCAATGCGTGAGCACTTGTCCACCAGGCACGTGCAGGTCCTGCCAGATAGTGGGTGGCAAACAACACCTTGTCATTCTCTTCTACTCCGGCAACTTCAAGATTGTTCTCCATAGTCTGGAGCCAATCGCCGGCGTCAAGGGGTTCTTCCGTCTTGCTAAACACCGGTGGGTTGGTGTTCTGGAAGTTCTTCAGTTTTGACCCAGGGTGGTCATGGTTTCCGTGGCCCTGATTGTTCTGTGCAATCTGTTGCATGACGGCGATGTTGGCTTGTCTCTCGGCTCTTTCAACCTCTCGATCTGCCATCAGCAGCTGCAGCATTTGCATCATCGCGTCCTGAGTGGCATTGCGAACCGGGGGTGCCATCTGAACATGGATATAGATTACGAGACGAGAGGGAAATTTCTATGGCTTGTTTTGGATAAGGTTTCACAAAGTTAAAAACTTGAAAACTTGATATGATGAAGCAAACACACAAACTTAATTATTCAAGTAGCAAATATTACAAACCAACAAACCGGAGGGTTTGAAGAACCCTTTCAACAATCTACGATACAGGGGGTGATGCAAAGGACCGATACAACTCATACAACGCAAGTGCTCATGGGGGGGACTACTCTCCATCGATGCGGAGCGGGAAGGTGGTATCCATCCCGGCAGTCAGGTGCTGGTGGCCATCCTGGAAGTCTAGTTCTTCATCTTCCTCATAGTCGTTGTCGTTGCTCACGTAGGAGTAGCCATCCCCTTGGATGTCTTCTCCCTCGCCTTCTTCTTCCAGCACCTGGAGCTGTTCCGCCTGGGTGGCGACGGTCTCCTTCAGGGCGGCGATCTTGGCCTTGAGGCGGTGGATGGTGTAGTCCTTCTTCGAGACCAGCTGGCGGAGAGTCCTACGCTCCTTGGCGATGACCTTGATGGTCTCCGCCTGCTGATTCAGCTGGAGGTAGGTGTGGTTGGCGAATGAGCGGGAATTGTCCAGCCTCGGCGCGAGTCTCGAACAACATGAAGTCGAGATGATCCACGTGGTGCCTCAGCACGGGGTGGAATGGCAGGCTGATGGGCAGCCCAAGAGAGGTGTGCCTTGCAAAGTGTGCAAAGCGCTCCCCTTCAATAGCCACCGAGTTTTGCCCGCACAGACGAGCGAGGGCCTCCTGCAGAGCGCGTGCGAGTCCGTCAAGCCAGTTGTTCTCCCTGAGAGAGAACTGGATCTGGCGGAACATGGGTGACTCCGGCTTCCCGGGGAGGTTAGCCATGATGAACCATTGGAGCTGGCCCCCGGCCTGGTCAGCGACCTGACCCCCGTAAAACACCGGCGGTGAGCGTCCGAGAAACTCTGAGAGGGCAAGCAGGTCCCTTTCAAAGATCAGATCTCCACCGTTCGCCAGCTCGTACACTTGGGTTTGGATGAAAGGCTCCATCGGGATGATAGGCTCCATCTGTAGAGGAATTTGATGAGCAAGTTAGAGAAGTGCAAGTGTTCAAAATTTTAAGTAACTTATAAATAAAAGCATGAATTTGCTATTTGAAAAGATCCCAAAGGTAAGGGTATGAATGTATTTTTCATAACTATTCAATTCATTAAATTTGAAACTAAGTTTGTCAAACGTCCATTCTAACTAGGGTCTCCTAAGGTCAAACAATGGCTCTGATACCAACTTATCAACACCCGGATTTTTAAGTCCAGATGCCTATTATATCATACATCGCAATCCCAGGAAGATTGTTTTTGCGAGACATAATAGTAAGCAGTACAGAGTCATCATTTATTACAACACATACTTGTCTTACAACAACGGATCACATGATCCAATATTACACAAATAGAATGTTCAACATCACAAATAAGTAGCGGAAGCGTAGTAGTAGTGGACTATCTATTCCACAGGCAACGCTTGACGTTAGAAGACGATCCTAGTTATCGTAGACGTCCTGTTGTCCGTCATCCCGATACTGTTGCTCCTCTTCAAAGTCTGGCATTTGAATAGCCAGGGCAAAGCCATGAGTACTTTAAAGTACTCGCAAACTAATACTAAGGTAATTACTTATTGAGTGTAGTAAGGGGTGCTAAGCTCTAGGTCTATTTGCATAAAGCCAAGTTTTAGTTCATCAAATATTTAGTAAAGACTCACATTTGATAGACTAACTCAAGTGGGAACATTAGTATCATTCCCACAAATCATTTGTGATCCAAGTCAAATCACCTTTCAATTCATCATTCCTTTTTAAGATCAAAAATTCTGATAACGGAAAAGTATGGCCTTTCCAATCGTCCATAACCGTGGACACGGCTATTCGAATAGGTTTAACACTCGCAGAGGTTGTACTCTTGTGCCACAACTTTTGATTACATCCGTCGAGGATAACCCCGAATCATCGTAACTCAGTACGCGGATCATCAACCTTAACCTTTCACTTATATATGCTAGTATAGGCACCTCTCCCCATGAGTTTGGCCTCCCGGTGAAAACCAACTGTTAACCCGGGAACTACACAGGGTTTGGGTCGTACATTCACATCATTTCCCATATACGAAGGCAGCCTCGGCGTAACCCCTATGATGCTTGTTTAGAGGGAACCCATACTAAAATACACAAGTTTCTAGTTAAGCCCTACCCATAATCAGGTATTGTGGGGGTACTTGTATAATTGGAAGGGTATCGCATTCAAACCCAATCATCAGTTTTCATTTAAATTCACCAAGTCAACCATGTCACCTTCAAATTCACTTTCTTTCAAAGTCATTTCACTTCACCAAGTTCACATCTAGAGTAGTCAAATTTTATTTGATTAGCACTAGCAACTATTTCATGAGGGGTGCTACCTAGCTTTGATTTATTCCAATAACTTTAGATCTTGTTCTACTCTATACCAAGTGAATCATAAATCAAAAAGTACTTTGAAATAAATAAGCAAAAATAATTGCAAGGTAAAAACATGGGATAGGTAATACATAAAATTAGAGGGTGATGGTGCCTTGCTCTTGGAGAGCTTTGCATCATGGTGGTTAGCAAGAGTTTAGCTTGCCTTGGTGGGGATAGGAGTCAAAGTTTTCCTCCTCCTCTTGAGAGTAGCTTCCCTCCTCCAAGTATTCCTCGTTACTAGCGTCTATATACAAATACGAGGTACACAATCACCACACAAATAATTGCATGCTAGACTAAAACACACAAAAGGGTTCACACAACTAATTCTAACATCACATCAATCATGGCATGGTGCATTACTTGGTTTGTTCTTATTTAAGAGAAAAATAATTTCCTCTCATTATAAGTATTTATTTGATTTGCTATTTAAGTCTTTGGAGAAAATAATTTCCTCTCATTATATCCTATCAAGATTTAATCTCCACAAATAATAATAAGGTATGAAATATAAGTTGACCAAAGTCAACATTTCATATCTATTATGAGGGAGTAATAATTTAAATGAGGTGCTACACCTCATACAATTTAAAACTAACATTTAAATGGTTTAAAATCTCTAAGTAATAACAATCAGAGGTTTATTAGCCTAGGGTCATTTCCTCTTATTGTACTACTTAGGATCAAGATTTAAATGAGAGAGTAGCTCTCATACTATTTATAAGATTTAAATTCCACAAATTAAATGCACTAGAAATGGCTACATAGCCATTATTTTGATCCAGTACATGATCATGCAAACAACTTGGCTATATTATTGCATAATCAATTAAAGGACATTAATTGTGATTTATGAGAGTTGGAAACAACTCAAAATCAATTATGGTTGAATTTTAAATAAAGTTTCAAGTTGCAAAAGTCCCTGTCTTGTTATTTTTAGCATTTCAATTCTACTACGAATTTGGAGATGGTACCAGTGGCATTGGCTAGATAATTTCCTTAGCTTTCCAAAGATATAAAGTTGGCTAAATTTGGTGCAGTAGTTTGAAAGTTATTCAATCTGGAAGTGGACACCAGTATTGAATTTGAGCTGAAACTATTTAAACGGAATTTGAATTCGTGGGCTGCGCGGGAAATGGAAACGGGCCGAAACGGATTAAACTAACACTGCGCAGCCCAACAAGCATCTGGTGCCACTGGGCCGCCCTGACGAGGTGGGGGCCACCCGTCAGTGGCTATTAACCAAGCGAAACGGTACGTGAGATGGGAATCGTCGGATTAGAACTTGATCGGGCGGTCGAGGATCATCGTCGTCTCCGACGAGATCCCGATGGAGTGACGGCGAGCCTAGGGGGTCGGAGGACCCACCGGCGCTCCCGCGGGGTTCCGCTAGGGTGCGAGGCGACGTTGTCGACGGTGCTGAAGCTCCTGGTAGCAGTGGCGAGGCTCGGGGAAGCGTCAATCATCGGCGGCGATCTGCGGGCTCCGGCGGGCTTCGTCTTGCAATTGGTGGTGCTCCGGCGAGGTGGTGTCAAATTAACTGGTGGGGAAGAAGCAAGGATGGGAGAGAACAAGTTGGTGTGAAGAGATGGTGCTCGGGACGTCTCTATTTATATGCGGGAGGCAATGCCGTGGGTGCTGCAAGGGCGCGTCGATGGCGTGGCCTCTCCGGCGATCGAAGGGGCAAGGCGAGGACGGCTATGTGTAGGCGTCGTCCTGGCGATGCTCAAGGTGCAGCGAGCGCAGAGAAAAGAGGATCGGGCGCGTGCTCATCATGCCACGGTACCCGCGGTACTTCTCCGGCGAGGACGACGGTGACAAGGCGGCCGCAGGCATTCGAGGGTGTCTACGCGGTAGAGGGTGGCGAGGAGATGCTCGACGCAGGCGTAGCCTTTGCAGGGGAGGGCGAGGGTGCTCGAGCGCGCGACGTACCGGGCGCGTCCGAGAGCGCGCTCACCGCGTCGGCCGGCATGCACCGGCATGGTTTTGGACGCGCGCGTTCGGCCAATGCCGTGCCTTGGCGAGCCTCGGGCCGTGCACCGGCACGATCGTGGTGATGAGTAGATGCTCCGGGACATGGTGGTGCTGAGAGAGGGAGGCCAGAGAGAGGGTGACCAAAGGTGGCCGGCATGGTACGGGGTGGAGCTTTTCTCTCCTCTTTTCCACTTTAAACGAAGAGGGCAAGGACTAAGATTGTTGCAGGGGATGCAGGAGAGTCTAATGATCACAAGTTAAAAATGGTTTAGGCAAGAACCCACTGGATAATAGCAAGTAACACAAATCTGGAAAGTTGCCTGCAAGGTGTTCGGAGAAATGGCCGCAAGAACATTTTTGAAGAATTTTGGAAATCTTTTTGGTGAGTCTCAAACATATAGTTAATGTGAGAGATTGGTGGTGGTGGTATTCAATTTGGAGCTGTTTTGCAAAAAATTCAAAATGGGGTCATCTTCACTTTGATTCAAAGTCCCCACTTGTCAAATCCACCTGGTCAACCTGGTCAAAGTTAGCCATGATGGTCAACATCAAAGTTGTTGACTTTGACATGGTCTTGGATGACATGGCAAGTGTTGACCAAGTTTAGTTTAAGAAAGAATAAAACCAGAGGGGTAAAGTGAGGAAGATGTTAAAAAGTGCACATATGACCATGATCATATGTGAGATGGTTTTGAGATTTATTTGGATTTGATTCTGGTTTCTTTGATGCATTTGGGTTTGTTTAAGTTATATAAGTATTTTAGAAACCAAAGATCAAGCAATGGTGGCCTTTGGTGATGATTTGCAAAGTTGGCCCTATGTGTATGTAAGGGTATTTGGCCAAATTTTGTATTTATTTTATTTCTCTCAAAGAGAGGTGCTATAATCATGAATTAGGGTTTAAGAGCAAGTGATCAACATATCAACACTCAGCATGGCAATTGCACAAAATAAAATCACACTTATGCATGAAACTATATGTGACACTATATGCATAGAAAAAGTTTTTGTTTGTTGCAAATTTTGAGTAATTGAAATCACTCTCTTTATTTATTATTGTTGAAACTTGGGATGTTACACTTGGTGTCAAATTGTTTCTTCACTGCATAAGTCTTGAAACACATCCGAAACTCAGCCATGGTTGGAAAATATTTTCCAACTTCAATTATAGGGTTATCTCTGTCATACGCATTTACCATCTCTTCAACATTTGCATCATCAACATCATCTGCAGCTTCCTTCATCAACTCTGGATCCACATCTTCATAACTATCAGTTGCATCCCTCCCCTTCTTGTTCTTTTTGTTCTTCTTGTCTTTCTCATCTACTGGAATTCCAAACAGATTGGCCATCTCAGTATCATCCATTGGTGCTATGACCAAATCAGTTTGTTCAGCGAGTTCTACTGAATTCCAGTCAACAACGGCCCCATTTGCAGCACCATCACAGCCCTCTTGTGCATCATCAGCTAACACCGTCGGCTCGGTTACAATGGGCATTATCTGTCTACTTGCAGCCCACTCATCCTCCTCAATCTGGAGAGCAAACTTTGATGGCACATATCCAACCAGTGAATCTAGTTTTAGATCAATAAGCTCGGCCCGAAATGTAGCACTTTCGCATTCCCACCCCTGTTGCCGATCAATTTCATCAACAAGCGATCCGCCATCCTCAATTCTTGAATACTCGCCCTTACTCTCGTTGTACCATAGCAATGCCACTTCTTGCGCCGGACCCCAAGGAATACTCTCCCCTAATTTCTCCACAACATTCCTCACCGCTTGCTCTTGTTGGAGAACTAGTTCTTGTGGATCCATCTCTTCTGATTCAACCTCCCAACTAACTAATCTGCCATTCTCGATGTTCCTCAAGCTACCATCAGCTAGTTTCGCCGTAGATACAAAGAACTCGACTGACAATTCGAAGCTACGCGGGCGCCGGCCATCTCCCCTGTTTTGAGCGCGCGGGAGTGAGACGAAATGCTACCGAACGAGCTCTAATCAAAAGCTAAATCAGCACGAGAGTGATGGATTACCTCGAATTTGAATCTTCCGGCTCCATCCAATGCAGGGCTGCTGGCCTGCCCGCCTGCAGCGGCCACCACCGCCGTCGCCGCCGCCCCTCCCCCTCAAATGTCTGCGTGTCGGGCAAAATTGTGTCAGATTCGGGGAAGCTCCTCGCCAAAATTGGGTCAGAGTAATGAGAATGTGCTCCATTTGACTCACCGCCGATGCCGGAACCGCCACGCCCAGGAGGGGAAGCTCCGCCGCCGCCGAAGAGGGATCTGGCGTTCAGATGGCGCGCTCCGTTTCGGCACGGTTGGTTCCTGCTCGGTCGGTCGGGGATGGTTTGACTCAACCGGCCTAAAGGAGTGGGTCCCGCAGTCCCTAACCCTAATTCATGACTCCTTAACCAGCCCAAACAAGTGACACGGTCGTTTCATCAACATGGGTGGGTCGGAGCTATTTTGCTGCTCACAGACTTCTTATGGCAGCTATTCCCGTCAACTATGGCGCATGAGAGACAATAGCGGTGAGAAACGTCGCGTGTGAGCTATTTTCCCCACCTACAGCACATGCGACCACAGAGGTCCAGGCCAAGGGGATCACCGGTCCTAGCTCGGAGCAGCTGTCCTCTGCACTTTCACTGTTGCCGGGCCTTGGCTCGCAGCCGCGGTGGCGCCTCGAAGCAGCGCCGCCATCCTCTCCATCGTAGGGGTTTCCGGCAAGATGGCAGATGGGGCGACGAGAGATTGAGGGGCAGCAGCATCCGAAACGGAAGTAGGTGCAGGAACCGGCGGCGGCAGTTCCCGTGGCGGTACCTCACCGAAGCCCTCCGCCTCCTCCCGGCGGACCTCCGAGCGCAGCACAACGCGAGAGCGCGGCCGTCCCTTCCTAACCGCGCGCGTGAGCCCTACCGGAGAAAATGGCGGCCGCGCAAGGTGGGAGAGGCACGGCGGCACGAGACCTGCGAAGGGGAAAAGTGGCGGCGCGTGGCTCGCGTCGGCCGGTTGCGAGTTCCCCACGACGTCGACGGCGCTAAGAGTAAGAAAGGGAGAAAGGATAACCGAACATGACAGAAACCATGTCCAAATGTTTGACTCGCGTCGCTCGTGCTCGCGTTCGCGATATGGGCGGCGTTCCTGGCGTCGTCATCGCCAGGGCGCAGCAGGGACGTGCGGGACGTACTGGTGATACGCTACGTGAAGCCGATCCCGTGGACGTCGGCGTCGCCGCGGGGCCAGAGAGCCTGGCGTTCGGCCCAGGCGGCGGGGGGGCCTACGTCGGCGTGTATATGACGGGAGGGTCATCCGGTGGCTCCCGGAGGAGTGCTCGACTTGTAACTTGTAACTTGTAAGCCTTGCATCCTTCCTCCGATAAGTTGCCTGCGTTGCGTTGCATGACCCTTCAGCTCCGATCGAATTGAGTAGAGAGCTAGGGGAATCAGTTTATTCCTAGAATTAGCAGCTCTTTCATGGTGCTTTGCACGATCGAACCCTGACCAGTTAAGTAGAACAGCTAGTTTATTCCTTGGGCTACAATTAATCCGCCCGATCGGAGACCGATGTGAGGTCGATCGCCGTACCCGTACGTACTAGCTAGCCAAATGGTTCGGTAGTGTCACGTCGCAGTGTGGCTGCTTTGCCGCGCTAGCCGCCGGATTCAGAACTGTCCATGGTCCACGAAGCAACCAGATGAAGCACTGTTATCTTCCCAAAAGGCAAAAGTTAGTCACCGTCCCCCATAGCTCATTTCCATGTACTTCAGATCACCCGTGGCAAACAGCCAATCGGCTCCAGATCACAAGCTGAATGATGATCCTTATGTGATGTAAGTCCTCTTGTTATGACCTAAACTCACGCAAATCAAAGGAGAGCCGTGAGAGAGACATGGTGCCATGGAAGGTTATGCTTGAACTTGCTTGAATGCTGATCTATGTAAGCCTACACCAATGGCGAGATTAGGATGGCCCTTTTCCAGATGGACCCTACCAAGGCACCTGGTCCCGGGGGCTTTCCAGCCATGTTTTACCAGGTTCATTGGGATCTTGTGCAGGATATGGTGTGTGAGGCGGTGAGAAGTTTCTTGGGCGGCGATGATATTCCGGAGGGTTTTTGTTACTCGGTTATTGTCCTCATACCCAAGGACCAAGGTAACTAATACGAAACATTTGTCTAAATTTAGACCAATCAGCCTGTGTAATCTCCTATACAAGATCGCTTCCAAAGTTGTCTCCAACAGATTGAAGCTACTTTTACCGGACATTATCTCAGAATACTAGAGTGCCTTGTACCAGGATGTCATATTACTGACGGTGCCCTTATTGCGTATGAGTGTCTGCGCGCTGTTGGACGTCAGAATTGCAAGAGCCCTTTCTTTGGTCTTAAGATAGACGTGGTGAAAGGGTATGATTGTATTGAGTGGGAGTATATTCATGGGTGTCTTAGTAAGCTTGGTTTTGCTTCTAGTTGGATCAACTCAACCATGAGATGTGTCACTTCAGCTAGATATGCAGTGGGAGTTAATGTTGTTTTGACATCCCCAGTAATTCCATTGAGAGAGATTCGTCAAGGGGATCCCATCGGTCCATATTTGTTTCTTTTGTGCACTGAAGGTTTATCATGTTTGCTGTAGAGGAAGGAGGGTCTTGGTGAGCTACAAGGTTTACTTAATGGACGGCAAGGCCCTTCTATATCACACTTACTCTTCGCAGATGATAGCATCTTGTTTGCACGAAGTGATCCTAAAAGTGTTGAGGCGTTGAAAGGGGCCCTATACATATATTGTGAGGCTTCTGGTCAAAAAGTAAATTTGCAGAAGTCATATGTCTTCTTTGGTACTAAGTGTCAGGAAAGTATCAAGGCATGTGTGAGGGACAAGTTGGAAGTGACCAACCAGATTCTTCAAGATACTTACCTGGGCATGCCAACGGCAATCTCTATGGCAACGACAACATCTTTCAAATTCATGGCTGAAAGGGTTTGGCGCTGCACTACTAGCTGTTCTGGGCGTCTCTTATCATGCACGGGCAAGGAAGTATGGCTGAAATCGGTGGTGCAAGCTAGGCTGAACTATATCATGAGCTGCTTCCAAGTGTCACTTTCTATCTGTGATAAAATGAAAGGAAGCATAGCTGATCATTGGTGGAGTTTTGAGGACAGTTGCAAGAAAATGCACTGGAGGTCCTAGTCGTGGTTATCCTGTCCGAAATTAATCTCTAGGTGGTCTGGATTTTAGAGAATTTGCTCTATTCAATCAAGCTATGCTTGGCAAACAGGGTTGGCAATTACTTACATAACCCTCGTCTCTGTGTGCCAGGGTGCTCAAAGGCCACTACTTCTCTGACTCTAATTTCTTGGCTACTGGCAAGCCGAGATCATCCTCTTTTACTTAGAGGTCCATTCTCTTTGGTCGTGATCTGTTGCTCCGTGGGATTAGATGGGGTATCGTACGGGGAGATGGGGAAAAGAAGTGAGTATCGTGAAGGAAATTGGGAACCTGGTTATCCCTAGGGGACTTTTGAACCTCTATGACTGATTCCTGCTACAGCAAAGGTTCACTTTTTGATGAATGATGGTGGCACTGATTGGGAGGTGGATACAGTCCGCACCTTCTTCCACGAAGATCTGGCGAATGTGATCCTGCATGTCCCGATTAGCCGCCATGGCGGAACTGATTTCATTTTGTGGCCTCAGACAAATATGGTGGGTATTCTGCCAGTTCAGCTTACAATCTTGCTCGCAGTGCGAGCTTTTTCTCCCAACGCACCACTTCTTGTAGTGGGTCCTCTTCAGGTAGAGATACCGAGGAGAAGAATTGGAAGGTGGTATGCTCAGTCCTAGATCCTACCAAAATGCGGATTGCACTCTGGAGATTGCACTCTGGAGAATGATTCACGACAGTTGGTGTCAGCTCCGATGGTGATTTCTGATACTCCTCATGTCCCTGTGCAGCCTATGGTCACTGCTCCTGAGGTCGTTGCACCAGTGGCGAAGCAGAAGAAGGCCGGAAAATGTTGGAAATGTGATGTTAATACTCATGCTACTAAAGCTTGTAAGGCTATTCATTATTGTCTGATTTGTGATTCAGGGGCACATCCCACTATTCGGTGTCCGGTTCTGAAGTTGCCTAGACCCACGAGTTTCTTTGTTGGTTGCGGTAATGATGCCACACTTGATCTTCAGATTCCAGACTCAGTGTATAAGCCGCAGTTGATCTCTTCTGGGACACCCACAGCTTTAGTACAGGTGTCTGGGGAAGGAGTTGTATCTGCAGCTGATGTTCAGAGTCTGATGGCCCGCATGTGTCCAGGGAACCCAGCGTGGAGATGGGAGGCGGTGCCCCATGGGGCTAATGCTTTTCTTATTGGTATTCCTACAGCTGATGACTTGTCTCGGATTGATGGTATGCAGATGAGTGTACCCAAGGTTAATGCTCAGGCTCTAGTTTCTTCTTGGGTGCATCAGGATGTTCAGCCTCTTTTCGTTATGCAGCCGGTTTGGGTGCACGTCAGTGGTGTACCAGATTCTGTGCGACATTTCTTAGGTATCTGGGTTGTGGGTTCTCTTGTTGGCACCACTCTTGATGTTGATTTGTTCTCTCTTCGGAGTCAGGGGATTATTCGTGTTCTGGTGGCTATGCGTGACCCTTCGGTTCTGGAGAAGAATAATGGTTGCCTGGAGGTGGTTGCTCTTTTACATCTTTGTGGTTATCGTTTTCGGTTCGCTCGTGAGGCGGAGGGGTTCCAGCCTGACCCTCGGTTTCGACCGTTTTTCTGGAAGGAGGGAGGGAATGATGATGGTTCACATGGTTCAGAGGAGGACAGGCCTGATGATGCACCTGCCGAGGCGGCACCTGAGGCTGCTCGTATGGATGTTGATGGACATCCCCCGACGCAGTCTGGCACGTCGGCGGCGCAGTCTACGCAGGTGGCGTTGACTCCTTTCAACCACTCACCGTTGACGGATAGAGGGCGGCAGATTGTGGCGCGGGCCAGAGCCGAGGCGCCTCACTTGGTCGCCTCATCTCCTGTAGCTCCACGGGAGCCCTCACCCTCCAGAGTTCGGATTTTTATGCAGGGTCGTACTGTCCGGTCTCCGTTCCACCGTGGGGGCAACTGCCACCGACTCCGTCTCCTTCTTCGACTCAGACGGGGTCAGTGGTGTCGCCGACTTCGATGGCGCAGCGGGCCGCTGTGTCCTCGCTGCATGCGCAGCCGACTCCGCTCGCCCCCTTGGCTGCGCCGCAGTCAGCCACGGCGCCGCTGCTGCAGCCGGTGGGTGGTTCCTCGCCGCGCGCGCCAGGGGCGGCCATGGCGAGGCTGGCTTCGCTGCCCAGCCAGGCGGTGACGCAGCCGGCCACGGCGCCGCAGCCAGTCACGGCGCCGCTACTGCAGCCGGAGTGTGGTTCCACGCCGCGCGCGCCAGGGGCGGCCATGGAGAGGCTGGCTTCGCTGCCCAGCCAGGCGGTGACGCAGCTGACCATGGCGTCGTCTTTGCCGCCTGCTGGGGACCCTGCCCCACCGGTGCAGCAGGTCTCCTCGACGTCGTCTACGCCGGGACAGGCGGTCTCGGAGGGCGCCACACAGGGGGACCGGCTGGAGCTGATGCCCGAACCTGCTTCGCCTCTGCCACGCCCGAGTGACGCAGTGGTGGAGGAGATGCGGGTTTGTATGCACCGGACTCCGAGGACCCCGCCCCCTATGACGGGCGTGTCTTCCGAGCTTGCGGCTACACCGGCTTCTTCGTCGCCGCCGTCTACTTCGCCATCTACCGCCTTGTCGCCGGCCAAGGCGGGAGGGATACAGGGGGCTTCTCCACCCGCTACCCCTGTATCAGCTCCTACTTCTCCAGATGGTTCTCCGCCGCGCTCGCCCACACCATCGTCAGCCTCCTTGCAGCAACCTTCACCCACGGTCCCTCCTCCAGTCGTTCAGCCGACGGTGAGGAGAAGTGGGAGGTTTGCTCTATCGGAGGATGGGGCGGGGGCGACGGATGAGGATATCATGCAGAGAGCCATGCGGCGCAAGGCGGAGATGAACCTTGACACGGCAGGTATTAAACATCCGCCTAAGTCCTTTGTTTCTTTTTCAGATACTCGTATTTCTTCAAATTTGAGTAGCTTAGGGGTTTCCTTGGGTACTCGCCCTGATGAGATTTCTGTTTCGGCTAATGTGTTGAGACAAACGGAGCTTGACCGTCTAACGGTTGCTCCGAATGTCTCCACTGGGCCTGAAACGACAGTTATAGACGATGATGAAGATGATGACATCCTAGATGGTCAAATTCTCACGGCTATACTTGGCAATATTTCAGAAGTTGATTTAGAACACGCCGGAGCTTAGTTCTGATTTACAAGCATCCGAACGTGGCTCTCGATCATCGGCTGGAAAGAAATCTCGCAGGTATGGTAAGAATTCTAAATCTAAAATAGTTTCTCGATGAATGGCATGTTCCGGAATAGCAGAGGTCTTCGTGACTTGGCTAAGCATTCCCACATTGCTGATGGTTGTAGAGATTATGATTTAGATTTTCTTGCTATTTCGGAGACGGGTAGGCGGAATTTCTCTCAAAGTTTTCTCGACCGTTTGTCAGGCGGGATTAACTTTCAGTGGTTTTCTCGCCCGCCCCGTGGTAGGTCTGGGGGCATTTTACTCGGCGTCCGTATAGACACCATGACCGTTTTGGCTAGTTCTGATGGAGAGTATCACATTAAACTCGACATTCAGAATAAAGCAGACGGTTTCATATGGAGTCTGGTTGCTGTGTATGGTGCCGCCCAAGAAGCTTTTAAGGCTGACTTTTTACGTGAGTTGGTAAACCTTACAAAGGATAATCCTTATCCGATTTTAATCGGAGGTGATTTTAATTTGTTGAGGTTCCCTCATGAGAAAAGTAAAGGCCGCTTTGATGGTCATTGGCCTTTCTTATTCAACGCTGTCATCGACAGCCTGGATTTAAGAGAGGTCTTTATGTCTGGTCGACAGTTTACTTGGGCAAACAGCTTGCCGGAGCCCACATACGAGAAACTAGATCGCGTGTTGATGGATACCGAATGGGAAAGTAAATACCCTATGGTGTCAGTCCGTGCACTAAAACGTATTGAAAAACTGTCTGACCACGCTCCCATCCTTCTAACCACTGGAAATCCCAGACCCGCTTGTAAACGCCCGTTCAAGTTTGAACTTGGCTGGATACATCGAGAGGGATTTCATGATATGGTTAAAAGGGTTTGGGAAAGACCGGTCGGTGGAAGCACACCTATCTTGAGATGGAATAATAAAATGCGGTCTATGCGCAAACATCTCTCTGGTTGGGTTGCCCATACGGCTGGTATTCTTAAAAAAGAAAAGACTCGCTTATCAAATGTGATTGATGAGCTTGAGGCTGTTGCGGAGATTAGACCACTGTCTACACATGAGATTGAACTAAAAAATCAATCCAACGAACAGATTGCCGGTCTTCTCCGCGAAGAGGAACTCAAATGGTATCAACGATCCAAGGCTCAATTCATTTTGGAAGGAGACTCAAATACGAGGTATTTCCATGGCTTAGCCAATGGGAGACACCGGAAAAAACGTATTCACTCTCTTATTCAAGATGAAGGGTTGATTGAAGGCCATGAGCAACTCAAGTCTTACATTACTAACTATTATAAGGGTCTGTTTGGTCCTCCGGAGGAAAGTAATTTTACTCTTAACGAGGACCTAACGGATGATATACCCCAAGTTTCGTTGGAAGAAAACGGCTTGCTAACCGCACCTTATACTGAGGAAGAGGTTAAGAAGGCTGTTTTCCAAATGGAATGCAACAAAGCACCGGGTCCAGATGGTTTTCCAGCAGAGTTTTATCAAACCTTCTGGGATACTATTAAAGTGGACCTTCTAGATTTGTTCAGTGATTTACACATTGGACAACTAGAATTATTTCGTCTAAATTTTGGCGAAGTCATCTTGTTACCAAAAATTAATGAGGCAGAAAGGATCCAACAATATAGACCCATTTGCCTATTAAATGTAAGTTTCAAGATTTTCACTAAAATGGTCACCATTAGACTTAATACGGTTGCGGATCATGTGGTTTTACCATCGCAAACAGCTTTTATGCAAGGACGGAACATCCTTGACGGAGTGGCGGTTTTGCATGAGACGGTACATGAGATGCATTCTAAGAAATTAAATGGGGTTATTTTAAAGCTTGATTTTGAGAAGGCGTATGATAAAGTTAAATGGTCTTTCCTTCAACAGACACTCAGGATGAAAGGCTTTTCACCTGAGTGGCGAGCTCTAATTAATGATTTTGTGTATGGTGGTAGTGTGGCTATACGGGTCAATGATGACACCGGTCACTACTTCCAAACGCGAAAAGGGTTACGCCAAGGGGATCCATTATCTCCGATGTTGTTTAACATCGTAGCGGATATGTTGGCGATACTCATAGAGCGGGCCAAGTCTGATGGTCAAATTGAAGGAGTGATTCCACATCTAGTTGATGGTGGCTTATCTATCCTTCAATACGCCTATGATACAATTCTTTTTATGGATCATGATCTTGAAAAAGCTCGAAATCTGAAATTAATTTTAGCAGCTTTTGAGCAATTATCGGGATTGAAAATTAATTTCCATAAAAGTGAATTGTTCTGCTTCGGTGATGCCCAAGACGATGTAGCTACGTATTCAGAGTTATTTGGTTGCGGGCAAGGCCAATTTCCGATTCGCTATTTGGGTATTCCGATTCATTATCGGAGACTTACAATTGCGGAATGGAAATTAGTGGAAGAAAGATTACAAAAACGCCTCAGTAGTTGGAAAGGTAAACTGTTGTCCCTGGGTGGAAGACTGGTACTCATTAATTCAGTACTAACTAATATGGTACTGTATATGTTATCATTCTTCATCCTACCCAAAGGAATTCTGCACAAACTCGATTATTATCGATCCAGATTCTTTTGGCAAGGGGACAACGAGAAAAAGAAATATCGACTGGTTAAATGGAGTATAGTTTGTAGTCCCAAAGATCAAGGAGGGCTTGGAGTTCATGACCTGGAGGTCAAGAACTCAGCGCTTCTGGGTAAATGGCTATTTAAGCTACTTACGGAGGATGGGATTTGGCAAACTATACTTCGGAGAAAGTACATAGGCTCGAAGACATTATCTCAAATGGTTTGGAAACCTGGGGATTCACACTTCTGGGCCGGTCTTATGGCGACAAAAAATATCTTTTTTCGACATGGGACTTTCTCCATTAAGAATGGTGCACAGATACGGTTCTGGGAAGATGCTTGGCTCGACAATGCACCCCTATGTGAACAGTATCCCGCTTTGTATAGAATTGCGCGTCGCCAAGGTGATACCATTGCAAATGTAATGGCTACCTCACCCCCGAATGTGACGTTCGGACGGGTTTTACTAGGACAAAGGCTCGTGGCATGGAACAACCTAATTCTGCGGCTTGGAGATATTCAATTATCGCCGAGCCGGATGAATTTCGATGGAACCTCCACGTAGATGGTTCCTTTTCTCGTAAAATCTTTCTACAATGCGATGATGCTCTCGATTTACCAGTTGATAATAATAAGAAAATTTGGAAGATGAAGATACCATTAAAAATTAAAAATTTTGGATGGTATCTTCGTCGTGGGGTTATTCTCACCAAAGATAATCTTGTTAAGCGGAATTGGCACGGAAGTACACGATGTGTCTTTTGTCATCATGACGAAACCATCAATCATTTATTCTTCCGGTGCCAGTTTGCGAGATCTATATGGTCAGTCATCCAAGTAGCGTCTACCTTGTATCCCCCGACTAGTGTCGCTAATGTCTTTGGCAATTGGCTGCATGGTATCAATTCAAGGTTTAAAATGCTTCTTAGGATGGGGGCGTTAGCAGTTATCTGGGCGCTCTGGCTATGTAGAAATGACAAGATCTTTAATGACAAAAAATGCTCTTTGTTGCAGGTTATCTACAGATGCACAGGTATTCTCCGTTCGTGGTTACCTCTTCAGCGGGAGGAGAACCGAGACCTGTTTACGGAGGTCTGTACACGGTTGGAGGTTACGGCGAGGGATACTTTTTCCCTACATGGGTGGCAGCATAGTCTACGGATAGAAGCTCCACCTAGCTCTTAGGCGTTATATAATTCATCGTTCCGATATGTATTTCGCCTCTTTTTGTTTTATGTAACTTTGGTGACTTGAGACAAACAAACGGCTATGTGCATCCTGGTTATGCAGAGACTGGATGTAATTGCTTCTTGAAGTAATAAAGCATCCTTTATCGAAAAAAACCAGGCGACATATTCCAGCCGACGACTGTTGTGTTTTTTGTGGTCAGCATGAGAGGATTGAGCACTTGATCCTCTTTTGTCCTTTTTCTAGGGTTGTTTGGGCAGAGGTGAAAAAACAATTTTCTCTTTGTTTGTGCAGGAAGGACCTTGTTAATGCCAAGCTATGGATCTTTGATTTTCTAAAGCGGGATTCCAGCACAAGTTCCATGGTTCTAGCTATTACTGTGTGGTATATTTGGGATGCTCGAAATGATGTCAGAAATGATAACGTGCAGCCTCAAGCTTCGAGAGTGGCGTCAAAGATTTTGGTATATGTGGAGATGATTCTGACTCACTTGGGCAGGTCGTCAGATACAGGGAAGAGGTCGGCTAGGGTGGTGGTTTCTCGTTGGGTTCCTCCTCCTATAGATTTTACCTGTATCAATGTCGATGTTGCTCTGTTCCCAGCGGGTCGCCGCATGGGCTGTGGCATTATGCTGAGGGATCACAATGGTGACTTCGTCCTTTCTGCCAGCGAGGGACTCGATGGTTTTCAGTCACTGGAACTGGCAGATGCAATCGCAGTTCGATGTGCTCTAACGATCTCTCGATACCATGGCATTATAAAGGAAGTGCTTGTGTCTGACTGCCTCTCTTTGATCAAACGCGTCTCCAAAACGTATGGACCGGTCTCTTCTAGGTTCTGTAATAAAGGATATCAAATCTTTGGCGGCAGACTTCCAGTCTTGCGCGTTTAAATTCGCTACACTGGTGGAAAAAGGGCTTTGGTCGCGGTTGGCAACTGCCATTAGTCGCGGTGGCGCAACCGCGACCAAAGTAGCGCGACTAAAGGCCCCCCCTTTAGTCGCGGTTCCTTACGAACCGCGACTAAAGGCCCGTCCACGTGGACCGCAGGCGAGCGCCAGGGCGGAGGACCTTTAGTCGCGGTTCTTCGGCCAACCGCGACTAAAGGCCTCCGCAGGGTTTAGGGTTTAGCCCCCCTCCCCCTAAATCTGGTTTCTTTTTAATTTGTATTATTTTATTTCTTTTGGGTTTTAATTTTGAAGGAGTTTCACATATTCTACGGTACTGTATACATACATGCATATGAATGTACAATTTTAAACAAATTTGAAATTAGAACCAAAAAGAATTCAAGAGGAATATACAATATATATTCAATATCGGATGACCATATACAATATATATTCAATATCGGATGACCATATACAATTTTGAACAAGTTAGTTACAAATTCTGGTGCATATAAAGTTCTACGTCATCGTAATAGTGTTCTCCTCTAGGATCGATGACTTCCCTCGCCAACCATCCAGCTAGTTCCTCTTGAAGTGGTCGGAAGCGAGCTTCCGGACTAAGCGTCTTCCGGAGGTTATTCCTCGGGATGTTGTTCTCACACTTCTGGTCCCGCTCATTGCGGTATCTCCGGATCCTCTCACAAACATAGTATCCACATAGATTGGTCCCCGGTGGCTGAGTATCCCCGGTCGTCCGCACTTGCCATTTTAAAATTTAGCTCTTTTTTGAATTCACCGACCTTGGTATCTACGAACCGTCTCCAAACCCTACGAGGCAAAGAAAATTAAATAAACAAGAGAGTTATTAATTAGTTACTTGATATTAGGAAATGATGAACGAAATAGGCCGATCGATATAGAGCGCAAATGAATGAAAATAATTACTTTTGCATCATTTTTCTCATGTCGCCCCAAAGCGCCGGATCCATATTCAGAGAGTCGTGGACGAGAGCTGAGGAGGTCTGAACTTTAATTACCATAAGAATCCAGTGGAACCTGCGGACACGATACATGCACAGTCATGCATAACTCATCGATTAGCCACATACCATGCATGGAGTAAACAAAAGAGAATGTGCTCAAGACAGAAACACTCACCCAAAATGGTAAGGAAATAGAATATCACTTTTCTGTTGCTGTTTTCTAATAAACCGCCACAGGTCTTCCTCCACGTCGGCGGGGTGGTGTTCTAACACATATGAATTAACGATGTGTGGGTCAATGAACCCAACATCATGGATGTTCCTTATTCGCATTTCCCGCTTCTTCATTCTGCATAATAGCGTACACAACAAGATAGTTAGGACAATATATATATATATAGTGCGAGGCAATGAACGAGATGGGGTAGAAATTAATAAATCACTTACGAACGTAGCAACCGATGATAGATTTGTCGAGGTCGCGCAGATTGAACAGACTGGAACAATTCACTCGGAGGAATTTGTACCCGGTAACGTTTGAAGTGATGCTCATATTTAACTTCCGCATAGATATAGTCTTTGGCGTCTTCATGTTTTATGTAACCCTTGTACCAATTTAGCAGACCTTTCATTTGTCGAGGTAGATCCTCTTCCTGCGCAGGCTCGATGAGAGGGCCATTCTTCACATATGTAAATACTACGTCCTTCATTGGCGCCTCATCAAGGCCTAACAGTGCACGAAGAGTGATACCTAAGTCGGCCGCTTGTTCTCTGGCACTCGTTACAGTCAATCCATGTGCTGCCGCAGCTGCTATGATATCGGGGGCATCCGGACCGGCGGCTTGCACTATGAGCGGGGCGATCGATTGTTTACTTTGTTCCCCGAGCTGGGCAACTTCTTTCCCCCTTTCTAATTTTGTCTCGGCCTCGTCCTCCAAGGCTTTCTTCTCCGCCTCTTGGTTCCTCTTGAACGCGAGTGCTTGCCTACGAAGTTCACGTAAATAGTCGTCGAGCAGATTCTTCGCGGCTTGGGACGGTGTGTTCAAAAATGACTTAGCCCACTGCTTTTCCTTGTCGAATATACCGGCTTGGGCTCGCCCTCTATTTTCTTCTTGACGCTCGCCTTCCATTTCTCTAAATCAGCAGCCGCGCCCGCCTCGACTTCCTCGGCACTACTTTCCCAAGGCCTCGTGGGGAGAGGCTTCAGTGATACCTCCGGTACCTTTGTTTTCTTAGGTACGTAAGGGTCCGGGTTAATAACCCAGGACTGCTTCGCTTCTTCGCCGGAGGTGGATTGGGGGCGGTACCGGTGTCTGATCACCCGCCGGACGAGGACGGCGGGGCGGCGTCGGCTGACGTGAATGAGGTGTATTAGGTGAAGCACCACCGCCACCGTCACCGCCACCGCCACCGTCACCGCCACCGCCACCGCCACCGTCAACGCCACCGCCACCACCACCACCGTACGGGGGTGGACTTGTTGGCGCCTCGCCCGGAAACTTGATAAATTTCTTCCGCCATAGAATGAACTGGCGCTTGACATCTCCAAGTCTTTTCACCCCTTCAGGTGTAGCAATGTCAATGTCCGGGTCCTCAAACCCTTGGACTATCTCCTCCACCGTGACACGAGCATAGCCATCTTGAATGGGGTTGTTGTGGTGGAGTGCTCCGAGGTGGTAAAGCATCGCCGATGGCTACCTTCATGGACATGTTCCCGATAGGATAATACAGATGACATGCTTTCATCTCCTTTATATCGTCCACGGGGTAGCGAGGAGGCTCCGGTGCAGTAATTTCGACCACCAGAGGCTCCGGTGCAGTAATTTCTATCGTCGGTGCACCAGCCGGTGAGGCCTCCGTGGAAGCCACGCTGCTTCTTCTCCGCTGCTGGCTTCCGAGATCCATTGGATGATCTTCATGCTGCGCCCGAGCTGCCTCTCTTTCGGCTACTAGTACACTCACGGTTTTCTTCATCACATCCATTTCCGTTACCAACTGCGCCACAACATCTTTTTCCCGATCCATCTTTCTCTTACGGCTTCCGTAACCGTACGGGTCATCGTTACGGGGAACCCTATTTTCCACGGAATGGGCCCCATGCCTCGTACACGTCCTCCGTGTTCAGGATTCCCGAGGGCTTTTGTCAGGGCGTCGTTCTCTCTGTTGAACTTGATCTTCCCCTCTTGAGCATCCCTCATTGCCTCAATAAGCTTTTTGGTGGGTGTAATTATTTTGCCCCGGTAAACACACTCCCCTGTCTCCGGGTTCAGCGATCCCCCATGCCCGTACCACCAGCTTTTGGCCCTTGGGTCCCATCCCTCCGTACCTGGACGGATTCCTCGCGCCCTCAGCTCGTTCTCCATCTTCTCCCACCTAGGCTGCCAAAAGCGATACCCTCCTGGCCCCATTTTATGATTGTACTCCTTCTTGGCCGCATTTTCCTTATTTTTTTCGATAGTTCAAGGAACTGCTCCGATTTCTCTAACAACGGCTCCGCATTGGCTGACAAACTTGGTGGCGTTCTTGCTGGGCTCCAGCGGCCTGCCGGTTGCTTCGTCGACAACATCGATGGTGCATGTTTCTCCTGCTTTCATCGTCTTGGTTGCGCCACGCTTTGACGACGACGTACTCGATTTTTTCGACGATCCGGCCGAGGGCTAAAATAAGAAAGAGAGTCGCGCGCGTTAGTACACACACATTTATTCAAATCAGTTAGTTGTATCACCAGACGCTCAATATGTATATATATATACCTCGGCGCCGGAGGTGGTTGCTACTTCCAATTGAAGATCGTCGTTTATCGACGTTTCTTCGGCATCATCTTGGCCGACGGCGCCCTTCATCTTCACACTCAAGGTTCAGATAAGAAGAGATATCATCTTCTTCTTCTCCGGTCGGCACAAATGGAATATCGCCTTTTATGATGCCGAACATATGGTCTTCAGCGTCCGGATCATAGTTGTCCAGAATCGGGTCAGCTCTATCGTCCGCCATATGTCGATCCTGAAAACATGTAGTCAAAACAAATTAATTGTGTATATGCCAACATTATCATATCTCTTCTACATATAAAGAGAGAGGGCGACGAGGGAGGCGAGAGGGGGACGCGGTGATCGCGTGACCGAGGAGAACGGTGGTGGTGGCGAAAGGGGGACGCGGTGACCGCGTGACCGAGAGACCGGTGGCGGTGGCGAAAGGGGGACGCAGTGACCGCGTGACCGAGAGACCGGTGTGGCGGTGACCGAGAGGGCGGTGTTGGAGCAGTGGATGGAGGCGGTGGCGGCCACCTACCAGGCTGGAGAAGGCGACGCGGACGACGACCTCGAGCACCTCGAGTCGATTCCTTCTCCTTCGTGTGGGAAGTTCAGCAAGGCGAGCCGAGCTATTGAACATAGCTTAGAGGTCCACCAGACTTCGAGGGACGGCGTGCTCGTGGCCGCGGGGATAGAAATCAGGCCATCGCCGTCACTACCCGAATGAATTTTTGGAAAAAGTGAGAGAGACTCATGCTACAGTGAATGCCAGGTAGGTAATTAAGGTGGGCTAAACAAGACTAATTCGATGTAAAGACGGTAGCCACGGTATTTGTGGTCTGTGCAACAATTACGGGAAAAGTGATGTTTTATGCAAAAGTATTTTGTGGTTGTCGTTTTTGCACAAGTGCCCCCCAACAATTGGTGTTGCAATTTTACAATTTTAATTAAACAAATTTTACAATTTTACTATTTTAATTAAACAAATTTTACAATTATAGTTTACAATTTTAATTAACAAATTTGTGAGTTAATTAATAAAAACAAAAAAAAAACAAAAAAATGGGGGCGCCGGCCGGCCACGGCCCCTGCGCGCTTCGTCTCTCCCTCTCATCTCTCGATCTCCTCTCTGTAACGCGCGCGGCCGCGCGCGTGGCCGGAGCTAGGCCGGCGGCGGGCCGGTGTGAGAGCGGCGCGCGCGCCGGCGACGGGCGAGGGCGGCGGCGGGCGCGGGGCGACGGGTGATCGAGGGGGCGCGCGCGCGGGCCACGGGTGATGAGGGCGGCGCGCTCGGGCGGCGGCGGGCGGCGCGAGGGCGCGCGGCTAGTACACCGCGCGGCGGCGGGGCGAGAGAGAGGGCGGCGCGGGGAGCGGTGACGACGTACGGCGGCGGTGACGTACGGGGCGGGCGAAGGGCGACGGCGGCGAAGGCGAAGGCGACGGCGGCGAAGGCGCGCGACGAAGGGCGACGGCGGCAGTTCGATCGGCGCGCAGAGACGGAGTGGGCGAGAGGAAGAGGAGAAGAGGCGCCGCCCGCTCGTTTTTATAGGCCAGGGCCTTTAGTCGCGGTTGGGGGCACCAACCGCGACTAAAGGCTACCCTTTAGTCGCGGTTGGTGACCCCAACCGCGACTAAAGACTTTTCGCCCCTTTTGCGGTTCCGCGGAAAATGGCCTTTAGTCGCGGTTGGCCGGGCCAACCGCGACTAAAGGTATTTTTTCAAATTAGTTTTCTTTTTCAAAATAGTTTTCTTTTTCAAATTAGTTTTCTTTTTCAAATTACATATAATATATCAATAAATTCGAGAAAAATAAAACTAATTCAATTCAAAAACTTAAAAATACAAATATTATATCAAAAAATTCAGAAAATTAAAACTAATTCATTTCTAAATGTTAAAAATACAAATAATGTATGAAAAAATTCAGGAAAATAAAACTAATTCATTTATAAATCTTAAAAATACAAATAATATATCAAAAAAATCAGAAAAATAAAACTAATTCATTTCAATATGTTAAAAATACAAATAATAAATCAAAAAATTAAGAAAAATAAAACTAATTCATTTCAAAATCTGAAAAATACATATAATATATCAATAAATTCATAAAAATAAAACTAATTCAATTCAAAATTTTAAAAATACAAATATTATATCAAAAAATTCAGAAAATTAAAACTAATTCATTTCTAAATGTTAAAAAATACAAATAATGTATGAAAAAATTCAGGAAAATAAAACTAATTCATTTCAATATGTTAAAAATAGAAATAATATATTAAAAAATTAAGAAAAATAAAACTAATTCAATTCAAAATGTTTAAAATACATATAATATATCAAAAAATTCATAAAAATAAAACTAATTCAATTCAAAATTTTAAAAATACAAATTATCAAAAATTTATAAAAATAAAACTAATTCAATTCAAAAGTTCGTTGGCCCCCTCTTCCCGCCTCTTTCCGCCGACCCCCTCTTCCCTCCTCGTCTTCCCGCCATTTCTTCCCTGTCTTCCCGCCTCTTTCTTCCCGCCAATTGTTTCCCGCCAATTTCTTCCGGCCTCTTTCTTTCCGCCAATTTTTTCCCGCCAATTTCTTCCCGCCACTTTCTCCCCGCCTCTTTCTTCCCGCCTCCTGTCTTCCCGCTCCCATTTTTCCCGCCATTTGTCACTACATATAGGTAGCCGGCTTGGCCAGCATTATCATCTCTACAATCTCTCATCACTCTCTCATGGCTTCCACCGCACCCACTCTAACCTACCGGCAGGTGGAGGAGCTTTGCGCCTCGAACTACCCTTGCCCTCCGGACTACCGCGTCCCTGCGCGGCCGGAGCCTAAGCGCCGGCGGCGTGCCGGTCCCTCCCGTCCCTCGAGGTGCGCGCGCGCCGGGCGGCCATCACGAACCACTACTACCTCGACCTCACGCCGGAGCAGCGGATGAATCCCCGCCGGCATCCCGATAACCGGCATACTTGGGACGCCTTCTTCATCAATCGGCGTGAGAGGGCGCTCGCCGGGTATGAGGAGGACGGTCCGCCTCACGGAAACTTCCACGAGGCCGGCCGTCGGCTATGGTGGTACGGCCGGACTCGCGGAGCGTCATGGACTACATCACGGCCGGCGATATCCCCCGCTGCGCTACCCTCGGTTCGAGCCACGAGCGCCGCCCGACGGCGGCGACGACAGGCGGCGACGACGCCGGCAACTTAGAAGGCGACGACTACCGGTACAACGGCGGCGGCTATGAAGACTACGAGTATGCATATTATACGCCTAGGCGGAAGTATGACTAAATCACTCCAAATTTCATGTATGCGGGAGTATGACTTAGTCACTCCAAATTTCATGTATCATCGGTGCTATCTCGAGTCAATTGAATCATTCGAAAATGGACACCAAACACATCACGGGTAATATAATTCACATGATTCATTCAACAAAGTTTGGTACAATAAATTATTACACATCATTTCTTCCCTTGTGTCCCTGCTTGCTTACGATTGTGCCGTATCCATGGAGCATCCTCATCATTTAACTTAATGCTTGGGTCGGTGTTCACTTTGAAGGGCGGAATTTCAGCAAACATATTATAATCTTCCGACATGTCCTGTCTTGTCCTCCACTCCCACGATGTTTCTTTTCCCTGAAAGAACAATGTGGCGCTTTGGATCATCGCATGATGTACTGATCGTTTTCTTATCTTTCCGTTTCCTCGGTTTGCTACTCATGTCCTTCACATAGAAAACCTGAGCGACATCTTTCGCTAGGACGAATGGTTCGTCAAGGTAACCAAGATTGTTGAAATCCACCATTGTCATTCCGTATTGCTTGGTCCACCTTTACCCCACCTCCTGTTAGCTTGAACCATTTGCACCGGAACAAAGGGACCCTAAAGGAGGGTCCATAGTCAAGTTCCCATATCTCCTCTATGTAACCATAATATGTGACCTTTTGCCCATTCTCGGTTGCTTGCATCAAAGCGGACACCACTTGTTTTGGTTGGTGCTCTTTTTATCTTGGGCGATCGTGTAAAATGTATTCCCATTTATCTCGTACCCTTGGAAAGTCGTTATAGTCGAAGATGGTGTCTTGGCCAACATGTACAGCTGATCTACAACCTTATTGTCACTCATTAAATGTTTTCTCAACCAAGCGCCGAAAGTCTCCATGTGGGCCTTCCTAATCCGGGATTCGGGCTTTCCGGGGTTGTCCGAGCGTAAAATATTCTTGTGTTTCTCAAAGTACGGAGCCACCAAGCTGGAATTGGTCGAAGCTGTGTGGTGTGCTTCGATCGGAGAATGGCCGTCCATACATATCATTGATTTCCTTCCGATCGTGCCTTTTCCACTTAGTCTCCCCTCGTGCCGCGATTGAGGAAGACCAATCGGCTTAAGGTCGGGAACAAAGTCAACACAAAACTCAATTACCTCCTCATTTCCATAGCCCTTGGCGATGCTTCCTTCCGGCCTAGCACGGTTACGAACATATTTCTTTAATACTCCCATGAACCTCTCGAAGGGGAACATATTGTGTAGAAATACAGGACCGAGAATGGAAATCTCATCGACTAGGTGAACCAGGAGGTGCGTCATAATATTGAAGAAGGATGGCGGGAACACCAACTCGAAACCGACAAGACATTGGATCACATCGTTCCGTAACCGTGGTAGAACTTCGGATTGATTACCTTCGAGAGATTGCATTGAGGAATGCACATAGCTTCACAATGGCTACTCGAACATTTTCCGGCAGGAGCCCCTCAAAGCAATCGGAAGCAATTGCGTCATAATCACGTGGCGGTCGTGAGACTTCGAGGTTTTGGAACTTTTTCTCCGCCATGTTTATTATTCCCTTTATATTGGACGAGAATCCTGACGGGACCTTCATACTTGCTCGGGCATTCAAAAAAGATGACCTTCTCTTCTTTGGTCGGAGCGTAGGCGGCACGACCTTGAAACCGTTCCGGATGCGGGTCATCAGGGTCTTTCAAACTTTGTTGGTCCTGCCGTGCTTCCTTTGTATCATTTGACTTCCCATACACGCCCAAGAAGCTTAGGATGTTCACGCAAATATTCTTCGTAACGTGCATCACGTCGATTGCAGAGCGGACTTCTAGGACTTTCCAATATTCTAGCTCCCGGAATATAGATTTCTTCTTCCACATGGCTACGTGCCCGTCGGCTCCCTTCGGAACTGATTGTCCGCCGGGACCCTTTCCAAAGATGACTTTCAAACCCTTGACCATATCAAATACCTCAGCACCGAGTGTGTTCCGCGGGCTTCGGCCGGTGATCTGCCTTGCCGTTGTAATGCTTGCCTTTCTTTCTTCTTGGATGACCTTTCGGAAGAAATCGACGATGCCCAAGGTACACGTTCTTCTTACAATTTGGCAAATGTACACTTTCGGTCTCATGTAAGCGGTGCGTGCATGCATTGTATCCCTTATTTGACAGTCCGAAAGGTTACTAAGAGCGAGGCCAATCGTTGATGGTTACGAAAAGCAACGCTCGTAGGTCAAATTCCTCTTCTTTGTGCTCATCCCACACACGGACACCGAGGTCTGCCCCACAGCTGTAAAAGCTCATCAACTAATGGCCTTAGGTACACATCGATGTCGTTGCCGGGTTGCTTCGGACCTTGGATGAGCAACGGCATCATAATGAACTTCCGCTTCATGCACAACCAAGGAGGAAGGTTGTAGATGCATAGAGTCACGGGCCAGGTGCTATGGCTGGAGCTCTGCTCGCCAAAAGGATTCATGCCATCCGTACTTAGACCAAATCTTATGTTCCTTGCGTCGGCTGCAAAATCTTTGAACTCTCTGTCGATCTTTCTCCATTGCGTTCCATCTGCGGGGTGTCTCAACTCCCCGTCCGACTTACGGTCCTCTTTGTGCCATCGCAACAACTTGGCATGCTCTTTGTTCCTGAACGGACGTTTCAACCGTGGTATTATAGGAGCATACCACATCACCTTGGCGGGAACCCTCTTCCCGGGTTTCGGCCCTCAACATCGTCACCGGGGTCATCGCCTGCGATCTTATAACACAATGCGAGTGCATACCGGGCATTCATTCAAATTCTCGTATTCACCGCGGTAGAGGATGCGATCGTTGATGCATGCATGTATCTTCGAACCTCTAAACCTAGAGGGCGGACAACCTTCTTTGCTTCGTACGTAGTGGCGGGCAACTCGTTATTCTTTGGAAACATATTCTTCAACATTTTCAGCAAGTTTTCAAATGCCGAGTCAGCTACACCTGCCTGTGCCTTCCATCTCAGCAAATCCGAGTGTGCAGCCCAGCTTTTTCAGACCATCATCGCATCCGAGGTACGAGCGCCTTCCTGTGATCCTCTAACATGCGATCCAAATTCTCCCTCTCTTTTTCGGTTTCGCGGCGTCTCCGTGCATCGGCAATGGTCCGACCAAGATCATCAACGGGATCATCACGTGCCTCTTCTTCACCTTCCCCTTCACCTTCCCCTTCACCTTCAGCATCCTCCATGAAAGTATCACCGAAATGAGCAAGATAGCTTTCATCATTGAAATCATCCCCTTCTTCATCTTCTTCCATTATAACCCCTCTTTCTCCATGCTTGGTCCAACAATTATAGCTTGGCATGAAACCGTGCCGAAGCGGTGCATGTGAACATCTCTTGAGGAAGAGTAACCATTCCGATTCTTACATTTAACACATGGACGGATAACAAAACCCCCACGCTTGTTCGCATTGGCCACTACGAGGAAATCTTTCAAACCCGCACTGAACTCGCCGGAGAGTCGGTTACCGTACATCCATTGTCGATTCATCCGCATTATTATAATATAAAATATATAATTAACCATCATGCATTTGTTAAACTAACTAGCTACAAACAATATAAATTAAACAATGAACTACACACACATGCACATTTTATCAACGACACATCAAAGGTTCAAGTTGCTAACCGCGATCGAGGAGGAAAAAATAAATGAGAAAGCTCAAGTGTGGCTCCAACACTTCATATCATGTTTGTTTCATGCTACGAGGGCATTTCATCAAACACCTTATGTGCATAAGAGGAACCAAAAGCAAACCTAACACCCACTTGTGAAGCTTGTGAAGAGAATGGCACCAAATGGCTAAGTGTTGGCTGCTTGGGTGGGTATATATAGGGGAGGGGCTTTAGTCCCGGTTGGCCTGGCCAACCGCGACTAAAGGCTTTCGGGCACCTTTAGTCGCGGTTGGCACTGGCCATCCGCGACTAAAGCCCCCACGTGCACCGGCTGGCCACCGAGCGCCACTGGGCCCGGGCCTTTGGTCGCGGTTCGCCTCCCGAACCGCGACTAAAGGTACCATTAGTCGCGGTTCCTGCAGCGTCGCGACTTATGGGGCTCACCCGAAGCCTGTTTTTCCACCAGTGCTAGTCGTAAACTGACTGTAGTAGCACACAAGTTGGCTCGCTTGGCCGAGTCCCTGGTTTGTAATATTTCTGTAGGTGTGATCCCGGAACTGATCCGGGATGAACTCTGTAATTATGCACTACTAGGAAAAGACCTAGCTGTAAGATGGGTGTCAGTGGTGCACCACAAAAGCAATGTGACACTGCTAATTAGTTGTGGCGCACCAAAAAAATGGTGCTCCACTGGTAAAAATATAGCAGTGGCGCACTGCTCAAGGGGTGCGCCATCCCTAAAGGGTGACCAGAGCCCACCTCCCTCCCCCAACTTAGTAATGGCGCACTGCACAGTGGTGCGTCATTGCTATCTTGACTAGCTATGACGCATGGCTATGTGGTGCGCCACCGCTAAGAGGTGGGCTAGGGGCTTCTGCAGGTAAGAACCTTAGCAATGGTGCACTAGGTTGTGGTGCACCACTACTAGCTATGGCCCACCACCTACTAAGTTTGGGGAGGTGGTGGGACCAGGGAGGGGTGCTGGTGCCAGGTCAGCAGTGGTGCACCACTTAGTAGTTTGGGTGCTGGTGCCAGGTTAGCCATTTCCCAAGTGACCAATGCTAGCTTCTTCATTACCGACCCGCAAAATCCTAGCCGTGTTGTCGTCAACGAGCCACCAACGAGCATCATCGGAATGGATGGAGCCGCCAACGAGCTAGACTGCGACTAGTACGGTGACCCTAAGATGGAAGACGACGATGACGATGAAGCACCATACACAACAAGAAGAAGCAGGACCACCCTACCTAATAAATACCATCCATTCAAGAGAAGAAGTCAAGCAGTTCCGGGGCTAAATTATCCAACCGCGAGAAAGAAGGGCAAGACGATTGTGAAAAGATAATTATGTATCATTTTTTGTATGAATAATGGATGTCATATTGTTAATCTACACATTTTACCGATCAAAATAGACATATAATTTATATTTTTTGATATTTCTAGATTATTTTAAATATTCTACATAATTATAATTATTTATGCCTTTTATTTTGGTGTATTATGCTATTTATTACTGGGTTAAATCAAAAAAATTAAAAAAAGGTAAAAAAAATTGGGGCCGCCATGGTTCGAACCTAGCCAGCCAGGTTTGGCAAACCAACCAGGGACATGAGCCAGCGCATCCCTAGAGGTGCGCCATTGCTAGGCATCACTCGGGCGCACCCCCTAGCAGTGCGCCATTGCTAAGGGGGTTCGGGGACTTAGCCAAATCCCCCGTCCTGACCATCTTCTTCTCCACATTCCCCAGTTCCCATTCCCCAATCCACGATCTCGGTCTCGATCCCACCGACGGCCTCCTCTCCGCCCCCATTCACCGGCGCCCCCTCTCCGTCGGCGCCTCTCCCTGAAGCCACCCTCCTCTGCCGCTCACCATACTTGCCGCGCCCGGAGCAGGATCGAGCAGCACGCCGTGGAGCACGAGAAGGAGAAGCGCTCAACCGCTGACGCCACCACGCCCTCGACCGCTGACGCCGCCGCAGAGGACCGCTGCTGCGCATCCTTCCAATGTAGCCACGTGCCCCTCCCCTCCTCCTCCTCTGCTAGGTTGACTGCTAGGTTGCTTGTTGCTGCTAATCGGTGCTCCCCCTCAAGCCGGCGCTGCTGCTGCTGCTCCCCCTCGAGCCGACGCTGCTGCTTCTGCTCGATGCTCCCCCTCGAGCCGGCGCTGCTGCTGCTAGAAAGCCTGTTGCTTGGTGGTGTTCTTTGCTAGATAGGTTGCTGCTGCTGTTAGGTTGTTGTTACTGGATGATTCAACTAGTATGATTCAACAGCATAAGGTTCCAGTAGTTTTAAATTCATCATCCTTGGAGCAGTAGTAAAATATTCTAGTGATATCTAGTTAAATACACACCTTATATTATTTTAAATTGGAGCAGTAGTAGATATCTAGTGATTTTAATCTACTGACTATTATTTATCTGATATTACATACTCTATTTGGAAAATAACATAGAAACTAAAAAAGAATTAGTAGTTACTATGCTATTTGGCAAATAGCAGGGAAACTAAAAGATACAACATACTACTGCTGATTTAACTGCAAAAGAATTAGTAGTGAAGAAGAAGCATGGCACTATGAGCATCAGCACTCCTACTGCTGTTAAGCTAGTATATTATTTTTTAGAAGAAATGCATTGCAAAATGGGTGTAATTCTAGGAATATGTTGTTGCATGAATGTTTGAATTCTATATTTTGGAAATCATGGGAAATCATGGGTTTTCAAACAATCTGCATAGTTTTATTTAGAGGTGAGGTGCTGCTAGGTGCATGTGCTAGGTAGCTCTTTTATTTCCAGAGTTCAAATCTTACTGACTTTTTATTTTGAACATTTGCAAGGCAGAGACTTCAGCACCTGACCGCCGCTGTCGCATCTTCCTCGACCCGGAGCAACACCTCACCTCTCCGCGACTTCCCGCGAGTCACGGTGAGCAACACCTCATCACCTCTCCTGCTTGTTGGTGCTTGTTGTTGGTGCTGCTGGGTGGTTGCTGCTGGCTGCTGGTGCTGGCTGCTAGCTGCTGCTGGTGCTGGTGCTACCTGCTAGTTGCTGCTAGCTAGCTGCTGGTGTTGGTTGGCTGGTGGATTTTCTTGTTGTTCTTTGGTGCTAGCTGTTGGTTGCTGGTTATGTTGATGTATATGGAGGGCCTTGGTGCTCTGGTGGATTTTCTTGTGTCATTTTCTTGTGCAGGGATCAAATGAGTTACCCATTATCGTCGAAATGTTGATTCATTTACGTTTCGGCGAAAATGGGGCACTCCTATGTCCATAATATAGCAAAGGTCATGCCCAATTTTTCCGTGATTTTTTCCATGATTTTTTCCGCTAACTATATGCATTTTTTCCTATTTAGTGCGAACATGGCCGACAACGCTGAGGCCGGCGGCAGCGGCAGCAAGCCATTCTAGATGTTGTCCGCTGAAATGGAGGAGAGGGAGTCACAACCTCGCCACGACGACATCGAGGATGATGACGATGATCCCGAGTATAGAACCGATGGTGATGGTGATGCCAAGGATGACACCAGTGATGGTGATGCCGAGGAGGACAACACGGATGGCGGCGAACGCACAGACGGCGGCAAACACACAGACGGCAGGCAACCGAAGAGGCAACGGAAGGAGCGTCGCCCGAATGTGCTCAGCACCGTGAAGCAGGCATTCACCGAAGTGAACGACAGTGGGCATCCAACGGCGCCCCCTGAATTAGTCAAAGGCGTCACAACTGCTCAGATAAACGTCTCGGGCAGACTAAAGTGCACAATGCCGCCCTCACGAAGATGAGCACCGCCCTCGCTAGTTGGAGGAACCGAGTGAAGAAAATGATTCAGAAAGGTGAGAGTTACGTGAAGATCAAGGAGACAAATCCTTCGATCACCAAGCAAGACTACAATGATTTCAAGATCAAGTGCGAGAGCGAGTCAACCTCGGATTCACGTCCTCCTGCCTGTATTTCCCGAGTAAGTCATCCCCTCACCATCGCAACATGTGATTTTTTTAGATTTCAATCGTCATGTCCTTAAACATTATGTGTTCTTCGATGCGGACAATAAGTCGAGCGTGGACTACACAAATGTCAAGAGTGTACTTGATGATACTCTCAATGGCTACGTCAAAGCTAAAGTCCTCATGGAGAGGCGAAATGGTAGGTACGGCAAGCACATGTTCAAGCACATAACAAAGTTCTCTTGCATCAAGAATCCGCCTTCCAGTAAGAAGGATGCCTACTACGCCCTCCATCACATGGGGGCGTTCATACGGGACCACCAGAAGCTTGCGCTACCTGATCATCTCAGAGACTGTGCCACAGGCTTGTCGCGGATCCAGGACGACAACATCAACCAGGATTTCTTTCGCATCCAAGTAGAGTTTTGTGAAATCATTTATTAAGATGTCATTAGAAGCTCAGGGGAGTTCTACGCCGGCATCAGCCGTCAAACAGCGACATACACACAATGCTCCAAATGTAGGGTGATGACTACTGCTCATGGATGTGCTTGACGAAAGGCGGCAGTTTTATCCACGCTCGTCGTTCCTTTAGCCGAGTAGAAAGTCTGGATGTGCTAGCCTAGTTATGTAGTTCTGAACTATCGACGAGCTTGTGTTGTAATAAACTTTATCTAGTACTTTACTTGCATGTCTCTTTAATTAGTTTCGATGGTTGTTGAACTTATATGTAATCGATGCTATTAATTACGAGTTCGGCTATGTTTGTGAACTTATATATATGACTCTCTAGTATCGACAGTCATTTTGCCCATTTAATTTGATCTTTAATTTATTTGCAGTTGCCGATGATTAGAATGTGTTTGGTCACTACACTTGGGGGAGGGGCAAGGGTACACCACTAGAGCGGAGGCCGAAGCCAGATACGCGCGCTATCTGGCAGGAGAGAGGAGGGAGCGTAGGAGGAACCGGATGAAGACCACTTTCATTGGGATGATGCTTGATGTCTACGGGAGCTTCTATTCTTGTAGACAGTGTTGGGCCTCCAAGAGCAGAGGTTTGTAGAACAGCAGCAAGTTTCCCTTAAGTGGATCACCCAAGGTTTATCGATCTCAGGGAGGAAGAGGTCAAAGGTATCCCTCTCATGCAACCCTGTAACCACAAAGCAAGAAGTCTCTTGTGTCCCCAACACACCTAATAGGTGCACTAGTTCGGCGAAGAGATAGTGAAATACAGGTGGTATGAATATATACGAGCAGTAGCAACGGCACCAGAAAAGTGCTTTGCCCAGGACAGTAAACAAGCAGTAGTAACGCAACAGTAGTAACACAGTAAAACAGTAAACAAGCAGCGATAGCAGTATTTAGGAACAAGGCCTAGGGATTAGACTTTCACTAGTGGACACTCTCAACATTGATCACATAAAAGAATAGATAAATGCATACTCTACACTCTTTTGTGAAGAGCAAAGTGACAAGCATAGGAAGATAAAACAAGTGTAGCTTCAGAAATTTCAGCACATAGAGAGGCATTTTAGTAACATGAAAATTTCTACAACCATATTTTCCTCTCTCATAATAACTTTCAGTAGCATCATGAGCAAACTCAACAATATAACTATCACATAAAGCATTCTTATCACGAGTCTCATGCATAAAATTATTACTACTCCCAACATAAGCATAGTTAGTTTTATTGGTAATAGTGGGAGCAAATTCAACAAAGTAGCTATCATTATTATTCTCATCAAGTGTAGGAGGCATAGTATAATCACAACAAAATTTACTCTCCATAGTAGGTGGCACCAAAAGACCACTATCATTATAATCATCATAAATAGGAGGCAAAGTATCATCAAATAAAATTTTCTCCTCAATGCTTGGGGGACTAAAAATATCATGAAAACCAGCTTCCCCAAGCTTAGAACTTTCTATATCATTATCAACAATGGTGTTCAAAGCGTTCATACTAATATTACTACCAGCATGCAAATAAGGTTCCATAGGTTTTTTAATTTTCGCATCAAACCATCCATGTCTTAAATCAGGAAATAGAATAAGAAGCTCATTGTCGTCCATTATGCCAAACTAGTGTAAACAAGAAACAAAAAGATGCAATTGCAGGATCTAAAGGAAATAGCTTCGAGTACTTACAACGGCGAAAATAGCTTAGTAGCCGAGATCCGGAGTGTGAGTACCTTTTACCTTTCCTCCCCGGCAACGGCGCCAGAAAATAGCTTGATGTCTACGGGAGCTTCTATTCTTGTAGACAGTGTTGGGCCTCCAAGAGCAGAGGTTTGTAGAACAGCATCAAGTTTCCCGTAAGTGGATCACCCAAGGTTTATCGATCTCAGGGAGGAAGAGGTCAAAGGTATCCCTCTCATGCAACCCTGCAACCACAAAGCAAGAAGTCTCTTGTGTCCCCAACATACCTAATAGGTGCACTAGTTTGGCGAAGAGATAGTGAAATACAGGTGGTATGAATATATACGAGCAGTAGCAATGGCACCAGAAAAGTGCTTTGCCCAGGACAGTAAACAAGCAGTAGTAACGCAGCAGTAGTAACGCAGTAAAACAGTAAACAAGCAGCGATAGCAGTATTTAGGAACAAGGCCTAGGGATTAGACTTTCACTAGTGGACACTCTCAACATTGATCACATAAAAGAATAGATAAATGCATACTCTACACTCTTTTGTTGGATGATGAACACCATTGCGTAGGATTACACGAACCCTCAATGCCGGAGTTAACAAGCTCCACAATTCAATGTTCATAGTTAAATAACCTTAGAGTGCATGAAAGATCAACACGACTAAACCAAGTACTAACATAGCATGCACACTGTCACCTTCACACTATGTAGGAGGAATAGATCACATCAATACCATCATAGCAATAGTTAACTTCATAATCTACAAGAGATCACAACCATAACCTACGCCAAGTACTAACACGGATGCACACACTGTCACCATTACACCGTGCAAGAGGAATAAAACTACTTTAATAACATCACTAGAGTAGCACACAGATATATTGTGATACAAAACACATTGCAATCATAAAGAGATATAAATAAGCACTTCACTATGCCATTCATAACGGTGAATAAGTATTCACGTGAAATATAGCCTAAGAGACCCACACGGTGCACACACTGTCACCTTTACACACGTGGGACAAGGAGTCTCCGGAGATCACATAAGTAAAACCCACTTGACTAGCATAATGACATCTAGATTACAAGCATCATCATATGAATCTCAATCATGTAAAGCAGCTCATGAGATTATTGTATTGAAGCACATAGGAGAGAGATTAACCACATAGCTACCGGTACAGCCCCGAGCCTCGATGGAGAACTACTCCCTCCTCATGGGAGACAGACAGCGTTGATGAAGATGGCGGTGGTGTCGATGGAGGAGCCTTCCGGGGGCACTTCCCCGTCCCGGCGGCGTGCCGGAATAGAGACTCCTGTCCCCCAGATCTTGGCTTCACGATGGCGGCGGCTCTGGAAGATTTCTCGTACCGTGGCTTTTCCGTCTCGAGGTTTTAGGTCTGGGACCTTTATATAGGCGAAGAGGCGGAGTCGGAGGGGCGACAAGGCGACGACACCATAAGGCGGCGCGGCCAGGGCCTGGGCCGCGCCGGCCTATCATCTGGGGCCCGTGTGGCCCCCCTCTGGCGACTCTCGGGTGTTCTGGATGCTTCCGGGCAAAATAGGAACCTGGGCGTTGATTTCGTCCAATTCCGAGAATATTTCGTTACTAGGATTTCGAAACCAAAAACAGCGTAAAACGAGAACTGGCACTTCGGCATCTTGTTAATAGGTTAGTTCCGGAAAATGCATAAATATGACATAAAATGTGCATATAACATGTAGATATCATCAATAATGTGGCATGGAACATAAGAAATTATCGATACGTCGGAGACGTATCGACATCCCTAAGCTTAGTTCTCGCTCGTCCCGAGCGGGTAAATGATAACAAAGATAATTTCTGGAGTGACATGCCATCATAACCTTGATCATACTATTGTAAGCATATGTAATGAATGCAGCGATCAAAACAATGGTAATGACAAGAGTAAACAACTGAATCATAAAGTAAAGACTTTTCATGAATAGTACTTTCAAGACAAGCATCAATAAGTCTTGCATAAGAGTTAACTCATAAAGCAATAAATTCATAGTAAAGGTATTGAAGCAACACAAAAGAAGATTAAGTTTCAGCAGTTGCTTTCAACTTATAACATGTATATCTCATGGATAATTGTCAACATAGAGTAATATAACAAGTGCAATATGCAAGTATGTAGGAATCAATGCACAGTTCACACAAGTGTTTGCTTCTTGAGATGGAGAGAAATAGGTGAACTGACTCAACATATAAGTAAAAAGAAAGGTCCTTCAAAGAGGAAAGCATCGATTGCTATATTTGTGCTAGAGCTTTTATTTTGAAAACATGAAACAATTTTGTCAACGGTAGTAATAAAGCATATGAGTTATGTAAATTATATCTCACAAGTTGCAAGCCTCATGCATAGTATACTAATAGTGCCCGCACCTTGTCCTAATTAGCTTGGACTACCGGATCATCGCAATACACATGTTTTAACCAAGTGTCACAATGGGGTACCTCCATGCCGCTTGTACAAAGGTCTAAGGAGAAAGCTCGCATTTTGGATTTCTCGCTTTTGATTATTCTCAACTTAGACATCCATACCGGGACAACATGGACAACAGATAATGGAATCCTCTTTAATTCATAAGCATGTGGCAACAATTATTATTCTCATATGAGATTGAGGATATATGTCCAAAACTGAAACTTCCACCATGAATCATGGCTTTAGTTAGCGGCCCAATGTTCTTCTCTAACAATATGCATGCTCCAACCATTAAGGTGGTAGATCTCTCTTACTTCGGACAAGACGGACATGCATAGCAACTCACATGATATTCAACAAAGAATAGTTGATGGCGTCCCCGTAAACATGGTTATCGCACAACAAGCAACTTAATAAGAGATAAAGTGCATAAGTACATATTCAATACCACAATAGTTTTTAGGCTATTTGTCCCATGAGCTATATATTGTAAAGGTGAATGATGGAATTTTAAAGGTAGCACTCAAGCAATTTACTTTGGAATGGCGGAGAAATACCATGTAGTAGGTAGGTATGGTGGACACAAATGGCATAGTGGTTGGCTCAAGGATTTTGGATGCATGAGAAGTATTCCCTCTCGATACAAGGTTTAGGCTAGCAAGGTTATTTGAAACAAACACAAGGATGAACCGGTGCAGCAAAACTCACATAAAAGACATATTATAAACATTATAAGACTCTACACCGTCTTCCTTGTTGTTCAAAACTCAATACTAGAAATTATCTAGACTTTAGAGAGACCAAATATGCAAACCAAATTTTAGCATGCTCTATGTATTTCTTCATTAATGGGTGCAAAGTATATGATGCAAGATCTTAAACGTGAGCACAACAATTGCCAAGTATCAAGTTATTCAAGACATCATACCAGTTACTACATGTAGCATTTTCCGTTTCCAACCATATAACAATTTAACGAAGCAGTTTCAACCTTCGCCATGAACATTAAAAGCTAAGAACACATGTGTTCATATGAACCAGCGGAGCGTGTCTCTCTCCCACACAAGCATTTATTCAAACAAAAACAAAAACAAGAAACATACAGACGCTCCAAGTAAAGTACATAAGATGTGACCGAATAAAAATATAGTTTCAAGAGAAGGAACCTGATAATTTGTCGATGAAGAAGGGGATGGCTTGGGCATCCCCAAGCTTAGACGCTTGAGTCTTCTTAGAATATGCAGGGGTGAACCACCGGGGCATCCCCAAGCTTAGAGCTTTCACTCTTCTTGATCATATTGTATCATACTCCTCTCTTGATCCTTGAAAATTTCCTCCACACCAAACTCGAAACAACTCATTAGAGGGTTAGTGGACAATAAAAATTAACATGTTCAGAGGTGAAACAATCATTCTTAACACTTCTGGACATTGCATAAAGCTACTGGACATTAATGGATCAAAGAAATTCATCCAACATAGCAAAAGAGGCAATGCGAAATAAAAGGCAGAATCTGTCAAAACAGAACAGTCCGTAAAGATGGATTTTATTGAGGCACCAGACTTGCTCAAATGAAAATTCCCAAATTGAATGAAAGTTGCGTACATATCTGAGGATCACTCACGTAAATTGGCTTAATTTTCTGAGTTACCTACAGAGAATTAGACCCAGATTCGTGACAGCAAGGAAATCTGTTTCTGCGCAGTAATCTAAATCTAGTATTAACTTTACTATCAAAGACTTTAATTGGCACAACAAAACTCAAAACTAAGATAAGGAGAGGTTGCTACAGTAGTAAACAACTTCCAAGACTCAAATATAAAACAAAGTACTGTAGCAAAATAACACATGGGTTATCTCCCAAGAAGTTCTTTCTTTATAGCCGTTAAGATGGGCTCAGCAGTTTTAATGATGCTCACATGAAAAATAGAGTATGAAGCAAAAGAGAGCATCAAGAGGCAAATTCAAAACATATTTAAGTCTAACATGCTTCCTATGAATAGGAATCTTGTAAATAAACAAGTTCGTGAAGAGCAAAGTGACAAGCATAGGAAGATAAAACAAGTGTAGCTTCAGAAATTTCAGCACATAGAGAGGCATTTTAGTAACATGAAAATTTCTACAACCATATTTTCCTCTCTCATAATAACTTTCAGTAGCATCATGAGCAAACTCAACAATATAACTATCACATAAAGCATTCTTATCATGAGTCTCATGCATAAAATTATTACTACTCCCAACATAAGCATAGTTAATTTTATTGGTAATAGTGGGAGCAAATTCAACAAAGTAGCTATCATTATTATTCTCATCAAGTGTAGGAGGCATAGTATAATCACAACAAAATTTACTCTCCATAGTAGGTGGCACCAAAAGACCACTATCATTATAATCATCATAAATAGGAGGCAAAGTATCATCAAAGAAAATTTTCTCCTCAATGCTTGGGGGACTAAAAATATCATGAAAACCAGCTTCCCCAAGCTTAGAACTTTCTATATCATTATCAACAATGGTGTTCAAAGCGTTCATACTAATATTACTACCAAGATGCAAATAAGGTTCCATAGGTTTTTTAATTTTCGCATCAAACCATCCATGTCTTAAATCAGGAAATAGAATAAGAAGCTCATTGTCGTCCATTATGCCAAACTAGTGTAAACAAGAAACAAAAAGATGCAATTGCAGGATCTAAAGGAAATAGCTTCGAGTACTTACAACGGCGAAAATAGCTTAGTAGCCGAGATCCGGAGTGTGAGTACCTTTTACCTTTCCTCCCCGGCAACGGCGCCGTGAAAATAGCTTGATGTCTACGGGAGCTTCTATTCTTGTAGACAGTGTTGGGCCTCCAAGAGCGAGGTTTGTAGAACAGCGAAGAAGTTTCCCGTAAGTGGATCACCCAAGGTTTATCGATCTCGTGGAGGAAGAGGTCAAAGGTATCCCTCTCATGCAACCCTGTAACCACAAAGCAAGAAGTCTCTTGTGTCCCCAACACACCTAATAGGTGCACTAGTTCGGCGAAGAGATAGTGAAATACAGGTGGTATGAATATATACGAGCAGAGAGCAACGGCACTCGTAAAAGTGCTTTGCCCGAGACAAGTAAACAAGCGAGTAGTAACGCAGCAAGTAGTAACGCAATAGAAACGAGTAAACAAGCAGCGATAGCGATATTTAGGAACAAGGCCTAGGGATTAGACTTTCACTAGTGGACACTCTCAACATTGATCACATAACAGAATAGATAAATGCATACTCTACACTCTTTTGTTGGATGATGAACACCATTGCGTAGGATTACACGAACCCTCAATGCCGGAGTTAACAAGCTCCACAATTCAATGTTCATATTTAAATAACCTTAGAGTGCATGAAAGATCAACACGACTAAACCAAGTACTAACATAGCATGCACACTGTCACCTTCACACTATGTAGGAGGAATAGATCACATCAATACCATCATAGCAATAGTTAACTTCATAATCTACAATAGATCACAATCATAGCCTACGCCTAGTACTAACACGGATGCACACACTGTCACCATTACACCGTGCAGGAGGAATAAAACTACTTTAATAACATCACTAGAGTAGCACACAGATATATTGTGATACAAAACACATTGCAATCATAAAGAGATATAAATAAGCACTTCACTATGCCATTCATAACAGTGAATAAGTATTCTGTGAAATATAGCCTAAGAGACCCACACGGTGCACACACTCGTCACCTTTACACACGTGGGACAAGGAGTCTCCGGAGATCACATAAGTAAAACCCACTTGACTAGCATAATGACATCTAGATTACAAGCATCATCATATGAATCTCAATCATGTAAAGCAGCTCATGAGATTATTGTATTGAAGCACATAGGAGAGAGATTAACCACATAGCTACCGGTACAGCCCCGAGCCTCGATGGAGAACTACTCCCTCCTCATGGGAGACAGCAGCGTTGATGAAGATGGCGGTGGTGTCGATGGAGGAGCCTTCCGGGGGCACTTCCCCGTCCCGGCGGCGTGCCGGAACAGAGACTCCTGTCCCCCAGATCTTGGCTTCGCGATGGCGGCGGCTCTGGAAGGTTTCTCGTGCCGTGGCTTTTCCGTCTCGAGGTTTTAGGTCTGGGACCTTTATATAGGCGAAGAGGCGGAGTCGGAGGGGCGACGAGGCGACGACACCATAAGGCGGCGCGGCCAGGGCCTGGGCCGCGCCGGCCTATCATCTGGGGCCTGTGTGGCCCCCCTCTGGCGACTCTCGGGTGTTCTGGATGCTTCCGGGCAAAATAGGAACCTGGGCGTTGATTTCGTCCAATTCCGAGAATATTTCGTTACTAGGATTTCTGAAACCAAAAACAGCAGAAAACAGGAACTGGCACTTCGGCATCTTGTTAATAGGTTAGTTCCAGAAAATGCATAAATATAACATAAAATGTGCATATAACATGTAGATATCATCAATAATGTGGCATGGAACATAAGAAAATATCGATACGTCGGAGACGTATCAATGCTCGTAGTCTTCTATGTGATGGTAGTTTAGATGATCGACCTTGTAACCAGCTCATGACCTTGTAACCTCCTAACTTGTCTAATATTTGGAATCTTGTGTATTTGGAGGCTAATGTGAAGAACTATGTATTTATATATTGTGGTGTTGTCTATATGCATTATATATCCTGTATTATGCTATTATATTGTACTGTGCTATATTACAACCTGTACAAATACCAGAAATATATATTTTTAAAAAAAAATCGAATTACCAGCCATGGCGCACCAAGCAACCATCAGTGGCACACCATCACAACAGACCAGTAGCGCACCACCAGGTACAGCAGTGGCGCACTGCTGTACCTGGTGATGCACTTCAACAGACAAGCAATGGCGCACCACGAAAAGCAGCAGCGAAGCACCAACCATAAACCGCAGTGGCACACTCCATTGGATCAACAGCTGCTCACTTCTTTGCATCAACAGTGGCGCACCACAGGAGTTAGCAATAACGCACCAGGCAGTGCTCCATTAGTACTTCAGATAGGAATGGTGCACCACTAGTGCGCCACTACTAACATCTTAGCAGTGGCGTGATAGTAGTGACGCACCACTAGTGCGCCACTGACAACATATAGTGGTGCGCCTGATTAGGGTTTTCCTAGTAGTGATGCTATTTGATCAATAAAGTGTCACATTCTCTCTCAAAAAAAAGAAGGGTAAGGAGCTTTGATCGAGTATAAAACATAACTAGGATCTGAAGAAGAAACTAAGGTTGGAGGGACACATGTGGAAGTGAGGTCAAAACCAGGTGACACTAGCGAGAAAAGCAATTGGGATTCCTTCAAAAAGGACTCAGGATTGTGTGAGAGGCCAAACTTGTTTGATTTTGCCAAATGAGGTGCAAATTAAGGTACATACAAAATCTCAAGAGACTAAAAATATTTTATGGAAAATTTAATTATGAAAAAATATTCGCTTCTTCACTGTACATCAGTATGCAAAAGGTTGTTCCATAAAATTGTGTTTTCCTTGAATAACACATAGATAGAACCACCTAGAAATTTCCATGAGTGGTGTATTTAAATAGATAATAATTATCATTTATTTATACTTGATATTTCATATTTCGGTAATGTTCTTGTATATACTTCCTCCGTCCGTGAATAAGTGTGTGTTCTGCTCTTTTGGAAGTCAAACGTTTTCAAATTTAACATAACTTTTACACAAAAATATACATATATGTGACATCAAACTACTATATTATTAAACTATATGTCAATATGAATCTAACGGTTTAGTATCATCAAATGTTGCTACGGAGTACTTTTTTTCAAGAGAGTTAGCCAAAACTAATAAAGTTTAACTAAAGACATATCCTAAGTTACACTTATTTAAGTACGGACTACGGAGGGAGTACATATGAAAAGAGGGAGCTTATGTTGAACCTTGTAAATACAAGGGACTGAAATTAGAGGGAGTGATGCACACCCCACCACCTTGGTTCAAATCCCCCCGACCACAAATTTAGGCGTCTTACTCTCTCTTTTTTTGCAGGGAAAACTAAACTCTTTTTGGCAACATCTTGATTCAATCATGTCAGATGAAATTCAAGTAGCCATAGCTAACCGTCATTAATCTGGACTGGTACGTGAATGGATCTAAGAAGTGCCGGCATGTAGTGTTGTATGATACGTCGTATTATAAGTTTTTGTGAGAGGTCGTATTCCAGTCTCTGTGTGGAACGAGTAGCAGTGCGCGCGGCAGCTTTAAATTTTCAGGTTACCTGCAACCGTGTGCCAACAACGGCATTAGTGCCGGAGCAAGGGAGGGAGGCCTACTGGAGTGATCGTGATCCCTCTCATGGACGTCGACGGTGGATCAGCATTTCAGCACTCGCGTTCCCTGCTTCAAGGTTTGATCGTCACAAATTAATAAATTATGCTACTGAAGCTGGGCTGGAGAAGAATTAGTGCGGACAGCAACTCTTTTTCTATTGTTCAGAAAGTCAAGTAAGAAAGAGATACGATCCACATTCAGCTCAGACTGTTGGCCTGTGGAAATTCAGTGGAGAACTTTACATACTCTCACCTCGTTCAGTAACGCCTGAATCTCTGATCACTTTCTTTATTCTTCGTAATACTAGTACATAGTACAAGGCAATGAGTCTGACTTCTTCCTAATCCTAGGCTCCTAGCATTCTTTGACTAAAACTGATCAATTGTGTGAACTGCAGACTGGACAGTTGCAGAGGATTCCAAGGCCCGATGAATGAGCACGAGTGCGGACGTCCATTTGTCCTCAAGTTCAACAATAACACCGGAGAACTATATGTCGCGGATGCCTACTTTGGGCTGAGAGTGGTCAGTCCAGAGGACAACGTCTCCAAGCAGCTTGGAGCCTGGGACCTGAACTGGTATGCTCGTAATGAAGCTACTCATTATTAACCTCTCCTTTCAATCGATAGTTTCCTCACTGGCTACATAAAGATACTAAAAAATCTGAAGACTTCATCAACCGGAGATATGATCAAAGGCAAGCAACCAGTTCTGACTGGTTCAGTTTCAAACTCGGTTGGTGTTGTACCAAAAAAGCCACCTGACAAATATTGGGAGCTGGATCGGTCAAGTTGGAAGATGGTGCGGCCAGAGCTGGTATGGTGCTTAGAGCTGAGAATGGCCACATCATATTCTCGGCTTGTCGTCAGTTGTTAAACTGTTCTGATCCTCTTGAGGCCGAAGCTATGGCATGTGAAGAAGGTTTGAGATTGGCTATGCAAAGGAGCGATAGTCTAATAACAGTTGAGCTCGACTGTTCAGTCCTAGTTGATGCTATCAAGGAGAAGAACCAAGACCACTCATCAATGGCACATTTGATTTCAGAGATTAGAGATATGTTTAATAGTAATAGAGTTATTTCTTTTGTAAAAGTGGATTGTAGCAAAACAGGGTTAGTCACTGTCTACCTAATTTAGCAAGGACAGGAGCTAGAACTGCCGTTTGGTTTGGATTGGGGCTTGGTCAGCTTCAGCACCCCACTAAGATGTCTATCTATGGTCCGGTTGGCGATTAGTCAGCTGGAAAGTCTGCAGAACCTTGGGTTCCTGAACCTTCATATGAACAGACTGAATGGGTTGATTCGTATTGAGATCTGAATGAGGTTCACACTGATTCTGGGTTTGTTCACAATAGCGGCCTTCTTGATCCGTCATACAACCGTTGACTGGTCAGATTCTGATGGTATTCTATGGTGATGCTGCCAAATCAGCAAGGCAAATTACTGAACGACACCATTCCTGCAGAGTTTGGTCAACTGGCAAATCTTACAACAGTTAATCTGTCTTTGAAGTTTGAATGGATCAGTCGGACAGATGCTTCCTTGGTTTTCACCACTGGTACAACTCCAAGGCCTTACTCAATCAAATAACAACCTTCATGGAACCTTTCCTGCTGAGATTGGCCAAAATCTTCCAAAAAATTCAATGATAAATCTACCCAGTCTTCGTTGTGCAACAAATACCTAAACCGTCTGGGAGCCCATTCATCTTCGCCAATGGCGTCGAGATCGACCACCAAACAGGAGTTGTCTACTTCACAGAGACCGGCACAAGGTTCCCTAGAAGGTAATTTCTACTCAGCTTTCATCCATTTGTGCTAACCTAACGACTGAGGCTTGGATCCCATCTCACAGGGAGTTTCTGAACACTGTCATGTCCGACGACGCCACCGGCAGGTTGCTCAAATACAACAACTAGGTGGGAGTTTTGGTCGATGATCTAGCTTTCCACGGCCTACTAACGAGTGAAGACGAATCATACCTTGTCCACACCGAGACCACATCATAGGGTAAAGGTGGCTGATCTTTCGATGAGACGTGGATAATTCGATTTGTTGGTGGAGTTCGTGCTTGACGATCCGACTACACGTGCAAAACTCCGCCAATGCAATCTCTAGGACAATCTCCGGGAGTTACTGATCTTGCGGGAGCACGATCAGCCTGACCAGCGAGGGTCTTAATTACTACCTGAAATCGAGAATAAATAAGAACTAATGATGCAATCAGAATTATTGCGGATATAGATGAAAGCTTTATTGAATAAGGTGGGATTCCAAATAGTCGGTCTTGTTCTGGGCGTTGGCCTCAAAAGAAGTACACGAGAGTTGCAGCAATGGCTAACTTTTAGTCTAATCAAATTCCGAGTCTAAACGTGACGGCTATGGGGGTATTTAAAGGAGGAAATGGTGGGGTTTCGGCCAGCCATACGTATGGTGGCCGAACCAAACCCTAGAAGGTCTTTCCCCCTTCAATACGGACTCTAAAAAGTGGCTGACTTAAATCCTGCGAAAAAGATAAGTGCCTGGCCCAAAACTAAAGGTGACGCAGCACCATATTATGCTATGGACGAAGTTATGAAGTGGAGAACTCTATATTTCGTCCATGTCTTTATCTCTTCTTATGGTGGCTTCAAAGTTCTGAAATCTCCACTTGCGGCGTCCTCTTCAATCCTCAAATGCTTGTTGCCATCTCCTCCATGTGTGATCATGCTCCAATGCTTGTCCTCCTCATCCATGCTAGGTCCATCATTCCTTAGAGTAACAAACATATCTGATTTAGGCAGCATCATATTCTCATGTATGTAAGGAATATTTCCAAGAAATGAAAGTACCTAAAGTTTAGTTGTTTGGCACGAGCTCGAGTGATTGGTCCTTGTATTTGTGTGGCTGTAGGTACAGCGGTTGTATCAATAGATGGGATGTCTTCATCATGCCCCCCTTCTTGAATTAAAGTCGTCCGCGATGAAAGCTCCTCTTCTTCACCAAAGTAAGGCTTCAAATCTGCAATGTTAAATGTAGGACTAACCGGACCCAATCTGCAGGAAGCTCAAGTTTATATGCATTATCATTTATTTTCTCTAACACCTTAAAAGGACCAGCGGCACGTGGCATTAGCTTAGACTTGCGCAATGCAGGAAAATGATCTTTGCGCAAATGCAACCAAACAAGATCACCAACATCAAACACAACATGCTTTCTTCCTCTATCCCTAGCAATTTTATACTTAGCATTCATGCGTTCTATGTTATCTTTAGTAGTCTCATGCAATTTTAATATCAATTCAGCACGTTGTGTAGCATCCAAATCATTTTGCACCGAAGATGGTAAAGGCAATAAATCAATAGGTGCACGTGGAACAAAATCATACACAATCTCAAAAGGGCACATCTTAGTGGTAGAATGCAGCGAACGATTGTAAGCAAATTCAATATGAGGTAAACACTCTTCCCACAATTTTAAGTTTTTCTTCAAAACAGCCCGCAGCATGGTAGACAATGCTCTATTTACTACTTCAGTTTGTCCATCAGTTTGGGGATGACATGTAGTACTAAACAACAATTTAGTTCCCAACTTAGCTCATAAACATCTCCAAAAATGGCTAAAAAACTTAGTATCATGATCAGAAATAATAGTATTTGGCACACCATGTAAACGAATAATTTCACGAAAGAACAACTCAACAACATATGTAGCATCATCGGTCTTGTGACATGGAATAAAGTGTGCCATCTTAGAAAACCGATCCACAACAACAAAGATACTATCCCTCCCCTTCTGTGTACGAGGCAATCCCAAAACGAAATCCATAGAAATATCCTCCCAAGGTACAGTAAGAACAGGAAGAGGCATATATAAACCATGTGGATTAAGTCGAGACTTAGCTTTTTGACATGTAGTGCAGCGTGCCACAAATCTCTCAACGTCTCGACGCATACGTGGCCAAAAGAAGTGTGCAGCAAGTACATCCTCCGTCTTTTTGACACCAAAGTGACCCATCAATCCTCCTCCATGCGCCTCCTGCAACAACAAAAGACGAACGGAACTATCTAGGATGCATAGTTTGTTAGCACGGAACACAAATCCATCATTGAGGACGAATTTGTTCCATGTTCTGCCATCTCTACAATTCAGCAACACATCTTTAAAATTAGCATCATGCAAGTATTGTTCCTTTATAGTTTCTAATCCAAAAATCTTGAAGTCAAGTTGAGATAGCATAGTATAACGGTGCGACAAAGCATCAGCAATAACATTATCTTTACCCTTTTTGTGTTTGATAACATAAGGAAAAAACTCAATATATTCAACCCACTTTGCATGGCGACGATTCAACTTAGCTTGACTACGAATATGCTTCAAAGATTCATGATCAGAATGTATAACAAATTCTTTAGGCCATAAATAATGTTGCCAAGTTTCTAATATCCGAACCATCACATATAATTCTTTATCATAAGTAGAATAGTTCAGACTAGGCCCACTCAATTTCTAACAAAAATATGCAACAGGTTTGTCCTCTTGTATTAACACACCTCTCAAACCAATTCCACTAGCATCACATTCAAGCTCAAAAGTCTTATTGAAATCAGGAAGTTGGAGTAATGGAGCATGTGTTAACTTATCTTTCAGTATCATGAAGGCTTCTTGTTGTGCATCTCCCCACACAAAGGGCACATCCTTCTTTGTAAGCTCATCCAGTGGTGCAGCAATGGATCCAAAAAATCTTTCACAAAGCGCCTATAAAAACCAGCGAGGCCAAGAAAGCTCCTCACTTGTGTGACCGTCTTGGGTTGCGTCAAACTCTCAATTGCCTCAGTCTTGGCTGGATCAACTTCAATTCCCTGCGCTGTAACAACATAGCCAAGAAACGCAACTCGATTTGTGCAAAAGGTGCACTTCTCAAGATTACCATACAAACGTGCATCACGTAAAGCATTGAAAACATCACGTAAATGATCCAAATGATCCTCCAAAGATTTGCTATAAATCAGAATATCATCAAAGTATACCACCACAAAACGTCCAATAAAAGCACGTAAAACTTCGTTCATCGGTCTCATGAAAGTACTAGGTGCATTAGTTAAACCAAAAGACATAACTAACCACTCATATAAACCGAACTTAGTTTTAAACGATGTTTTCCATTCATCTTCTAATTGCATACGAATCTGGTGATAACCACTACGCAAATCAACTTTAGAGAACATAATAGAACCACTCAATTCATCAAGCATATCATCCAAACGAGGTATAGGATGACAGTATCGAATGGTGATATTATTAATATCTCTACAATCAGTACACATGCGTGAAGAACCATCTTTCTTAGGTACCAAGATAATAGGAACAACACATGAGACTCACGAATGTAACCTTTATCTTGGAGAACCTGAATTTATCGCTGAATATCTTTGGTCTCTTCAGGATTGGTACAATATGGCGCACGGTTGGGCAACGAAGCTCCTGGAATCAAGTCAATCTGGTGTTCTATCCCACGAATAGGTGGTAATCCGGGTGGAACATCTTGTGGGAACACATCAATGAATTCCTGCAAAAGGTTAGCAATCGCAAGTGGCAAAGAAGGAGGCATATCCTCAAATGAAAACTGAACTTCTTTGCAAATAATATCATATGATTGAGTAGTGTTCACATCAAGTTCAACAATATCAGATTCGCTAGCAAGCAAACACGGATTTTTCAAACGAATTTCAGTAGCATGGTTCGAATCAGATTTAGTATTAGTCTTATGTGGCTGATAACCCACAAGTATAGGGGATTGCAACAGTCTTCGAGGGAAGTAAAACCCAAATTTATTGATTCGACACAAGGGGAGGTAAAGAATACTTATAAGCCTTAACAACTGAGTTGTCAATTCAGCTGCACCTGGAAAAGCACTAGTAACGAGGGTAATGTGAAAGCAGCGAGTAATATGAGAGCGAGTAGTAACAAGTAACACAACAGACAGATAGCGAGTAATATGAGAGCAATGGCACCGTGAAAATAGTTGATACTACTTTCAATGACATGTAGAACGAGTATATGATGATGAAAGATGGACCGGGGTTCCCAGCTATCTACACTAGTGGTAACTCTTCAATAACAAGTGTTGGGTGAACAAATTACAGTTGGGCAATTGATAGGATTGAAATAGCATTAAGACAGAACATCAAGATTGTTAATCATGTAGGCATGTTTTCCATATATAGTCGTACGTGCTCGCAATGAGAAACTTGCACAGCATCTTTTGTCCTACCAGCCGGTGGCAGCCGGGCCTCTAGGGAATCTACTGGAAATTAAGGTACTCCTTTTAATAGAGCACCGGAGCAAAGCATTAACACTCTGTGAAAACATGTGATCCTCATATCTAAGCCTTCCCCTCCAGTTGTCCCAATTTCTGTCACTTTGGGGCCTTTGGTTCCGGACATAGACATGTGCAAACAACTTGTAGATACAATCTAAGCAAAAGTATAGAGCTTAAATCTAAGATCATGCCACTCGGGCCCTAGTGACAAGCATTAAACACAACAAGATTGCAGCAACAATAACTTCACAAACTTTATAGATAGACTAATCATAATGTAACAATCCATCGGATCCCGACAAACACAACACCGATTACATCAGATGAATCTCAATCATGTAAGGCAGCTCATGAGATCATTGTATTGAAGTACATGGGGGAGAGAATACCAACTAGCTACAGCTAGAACCCGTAGTCCATGGGGGAACTACTCACGGAGCATGATGGAGGCGGTGGCGTTGATGGAGATGACTTCCGGGGGCACTTCCCCGTCCCGGCAGGGTGCCGGAACAGAGACTTCTATCCCCCGAAACGGAGTTTCGCGATGGTGGCGGCGCCCCTGGAGTCTTTCTGGAGTTTCGTCAATTGGTGTCGATGTTTTAGGTCAGGACGGCTTAAATAGGCGAATAGTCGGAGTCGGAGGGCCACGGGGCCTCCTCACACTAGGGGGGCGCGCCCCCCTCCTGGGCCGCGCCGCCACCACGTGTGGGGCCCCCAGAGCACCCCTCTGGCCCCCCTCTGACTTTCTGGAAGGTTCCGGGAAAAATAAGATGTTGGGTCTTCGTTTCGTCGAATTCCGAGAATATTGCCCAAACAGCCTTTCTGGAACCAAAAACACAGAAAACAGCAACTGGCCCTTCGGCATCTCGTTAATAGGTTAGTTCCGGAAAATGCATAAAAACATTATAAAGTGCAATCAAAACATGTAAGTATTGTCATAAAACAAGCATGGAACATCAGAAATTATAGGTACGTTGGAGACGTATCAGCATCCCCAAGCTTATTTCCCTGCTCGCCCACGAGTAGGTAAACGATAAAAAGAGTAATTTCTGTAGTGACATGCTACTTACATAATCTTGATCATCCTATTATAAAGCATATGAGATGAATGCAGTGACTCAAGGCAATGATCTATAGTTGCTAACAAATAGATAACATATAGCAAAACTTTTCATGAATAGTACTTTCAAGACAAGCGTCGAAAGTCTTGCATAAGAGTTAACTCATAAAGCAATAAATTCAAAGTAAAGGCATTGAAGCAACACAGAGGAAGATTTAAGTTTCAGCAGTTGCTTTCAACTTTCAACATGTATATCTCATGGATAATTGTCAACGCAAAGTAATATGATGAATGCAAATAAGCAAGCATGTAAGAATCAATGCACAGTTGACACAAGTGTTTGCTTCTAAGATGGAAGGAAGTAGGTAAACTGACTCAACATAAAGTAAAAGAAAGGCCCTTCGCAGAGGGAAGCAGGGATTAAATCATGTGCTAGAGCTTTTTAAGTTTTGAAATCATATAGAGAGCATAAAAGTAAAGCTTTGAGAGGTGTTTGTTGTTGTCAACGAATGGTAGTGAGCACTCTAACTACCTCATCAACCAGACTTTCAAGAGCGGCTCCCATGAAGGATGTTATCTCTACCAGCAAGGTAGATCATCCCTCTTCTCTTTTGTTTACACATGTACTTTAGTTTTATTTATGGTTGACACTCCTCCCAACCTTTTGCTTTCACAAGCCATGGCTAACCGAATCCTCGAGTGCCTTCCAACATTCACATACCATGAAGGAGTGTCTATTTGCAAAATTAAGTTGCTTACTGATGAATCAGGGCAAAACATGTGAAGAGAATTATTAATGAAGGTTGATTAATTGGGGGCTGGGAACCCCGCGCCAGCTCTTTTTGCAAATTATTGGATAAGCGGATGAAGCCACTAGTCCATTGGTGAAAGCTGTCCGAAGTAAATGACAAGATCGAAAGATAAAACACCACATACTTCCTCATGAGCTATAAAACATTGACACAAATAAGAGATAATAGCTTTTGAATTGTTTAAAGGTAGAACATGAAGTATTTGCTTGGAATGGCAGGAAATACCACATAGTAGGTAGATATGGTGGACACAAATGGCATAGGTTTTGGCTCAAGGTTTTGGATGCACGAGAAGCATTCCCTCTCAGTACAAGGCTTTGGGCTAGCAAGGTTGTTTGAAGCAAACACAAGTATGAACCAGTACGACAAAACTTACATAAGAACATATTGCAAGCATTATAAAACTCTACACTTGTCTTCCTTGTTGCTCAAACACTTTTACCGTAAAATATCTAGACCTTAGAGAGACCAATCATGCAAACCAGTTTCAACAAGCTCTACGGTATTTCTCCACTAATAGGTTTAAACTACATGATGCAAGAGCTTAATCATGATCTACTTGAGAGCTCAAAACAATTGCCAAGTATCAAATTATCCAATACAATATGAGGCATTTTCTGTTTCCAACCAAATAGCAATAAATGCAATAGCTTCCAACTTTTGTCATTGAACATTAAAAGTAAAACGAAGAACACAAGTGTTCATATGAAAAAGCGGAGCGTGTATCTCTCCCACACAAGGATTTCTAGGATCCGAATTTATTCAAACATAAACAAAAATAAAAACACACAGACGCTCCAAGTAAAGCACATAAGATGTGACCGAATAAAAATATAGTTTCAATAGAAGAACCTGATAAGTTGATGAAGAAGGGGATGCCTTGGGCATCCCCAAGCTTAGACGCTTGAGTCTTCTTGAAATATGCAGGATGAACCACGGGGGCATCTCCAAGCTTAGGCTTTTCACTCTTCTTGATCATATATCATCCTCCTCTCTTGACCCTTGAAAACTTCCTTCACACCAAACTTCTCATAAACTTCATTAGAGGGGTTAGTACTCAAAAAACTTTAATCCACTTTAGCCCTGAAGTGACACATTGCAAGAACTCAATAAAACATTAGCTACAGCTCTCCACGTCTAGAAAGCCTTGCTTAAAGTCCACAAGAGACAATGCAAAAAACAGAGACAGAATCTGTCAAAACAGAACAGCCAGTAAACACGAATTTTTAAGAGGTACTTCCGTTGCTCAAATCAGAAAACTCAAAACTAATGAAAGTTGCGTACATATCTGAGGATCACTCACGTAAATTGGCAGATTTTTCTGAGTTACCTACAGAGAATCATACCCAGATTCGTGACAGCAAGAAATCTATTTCTGCGCAGTAATCCAAATCTAGTATCAATCTTCTATTAGAGACTTCACTTGGTGATACGTCCCAAACGTATCTATAACTTCTTATGTTCCATGCTACTTTTATGATGATACTCACATGTTTTATACACATTATATGTCATTATTATGCATTTTCCGGCACTAACCTATTGACGAGATGCCGAAGAGCCGATTCTGTTTTATCGCTGTTTTTGGTTTCAGAAATCCTAGTAAGGAAATATTCTCGGAATTGGACGAAATCAACGTCCAGTGTACTATTTTTCCACGAAGCTTCCAGAAGACCGGAGAAGTAACGAAGTGGGGCCACGAGGTGGCCACACAACAGGGCGGCGCGGCCCAAGCCCTGGCCGCGCCGGCCTGTTGTGTAGGCCCCTCGTGACGCCCCCTGACCTGCCCTTCCGCCTACTTAAAGTCTTCGTCGCGAAACCCCCAGTACCGAGAGCCACGATACGGAAAACCTTCCAGAGACGCCGCCGCCAATCCCATCTCGGGGGATTCAGGAGATCGCCTCCGCACCCTCGCCGGAGAGGGGAATCATCTCCCGGAGGTCTCTTCATCGCAATGATCGCCTCCGGATCGATGTGTGAGTAGTCCACCCCTGGACTATGGGTCCATAGCAGTAGCTAGATGGTTGTCTTCTCCTCATTGTGCTATCATGTTAGATCTTGTGAGCTGCCTATCATGATCAAGATCATCTATTTGTAATGCTACATGTTGTGTTTGTTGGGATCCGATGATATTGAATACTATGTCAAGTTGATTATCAATCTATCATATATGTTATTTATGTTCTTGCATGCTCTCCGTTGCTAGTAGAGGCTCTGGCCAAGTTGATACTTGTGACTCCAAGAGGGAGTATTTATGCTCGGTAGTGGGTTCATGCCTCCATTAAATCTGGGACAAGTGACGAAAAGTTCTAAGGTTGTGGATGTGCTGTTGCCACTAGGGATAAAACATCGATGCTTTGTCTAAGGATATTTGTGTTGATTACATTACGCACCATACTTAATGCAATTGTCTCGTTGTTTACAACTTAATACCGGAGAGGGTTCGGATGATAACTTCGAAGGTGGACTTTTTAGGCATAGATGCATGCCGGATAGCGGTCTATGTACTTTGTCGTAATGCCCCGATTAAATCTCATAGTACTCATCATGATATATGTATGTGCATTGTTATGCCTTCTTTATTTGTCAATTGCCCAACCGTAATTTGTTCACCCAACATCTGTTTATCTTATGGGAGAGACACCACTAGTGAACTCGTGGACCCCGGTCCTATTCTTTACATCCGAAATACAATCTACCGCAATTGTTCTTTACTGTTCTTCGCAAACAATCATCATCATCCACACTATACATCTAATCCTTTGTTTACAGCAAGCCGGTGAGATTGACAACCTCACTGTTACGTTGGGGCAAAATATTGTGATTGTGTTGTGCAGGTTCCACGTTGGCGCCGGAATCACTGGTGTTGCGCCGCACTACACTCCGCCGCCATCAACCTTCAACGTGCTTCTTGACTCCTACTGGTTCGATAACCTTGGTTTCTTACTGAGGGAAAACTTGTCGCTGTGCGCATCACACCTTCCTCTTGGGGTTCCCAACGGACGTGTGCATTACACGCCATCAAGCTCTTTTTCTGGCGCCGTTGCCGGGGACCTGAAGAAAAGTTACACCACAGAGATTTCTAACTCCCACGTCAACTGCACGCCAGCAGCTCTTTTTCTGGCGCCGTTGCCGGGGAGATCAAGACACGCTGCAAGGGGAGTCTCCCACTTCCAATCTCTTTACTTTGTTTTTGTCTTGCTTTACTTTATTTTATTTACTACTTTGTTTGCTGCATTAAAACAAAACACAAAAAAATTAGTTGCTAGTTTTACTTTATTTACTGTCTTGTTCTCTATATCAAAAACACACAAAAATTAGTTACTTGCATTTAGTTTATTTTATTATCATGTCTAGCTCTGTACCTGTTACTTCTTCACCTGAGGAATTAGTCTTTACTTTTAAACAAGGGGATGAGGAGAGTTTTAAAGATGCTTGGTCTAGAATTTTTGATTCTTATTGTAAAGCTGAACCTCAAATGACTCTAAGTTTGATCCTTAGTAATTTTTATTTTGGTCTTATGATTCGCTATAGATATGCCTTGGATGCTATAGTAGGAGGAGATTTCCTTCATTGCAACGGGGATCAAGCTTTTAATGCCATAAAAAATTGGTTGCATCACATAGTTCAGCTAATAACTTTGATTCAGCTCTTATTAGCATTTATAGTAGATTGAACACTCTTGAGACAAGTGCATCTTGCTTGAAAGAAAATTATAGTTATGTTCGTAATCGTCTTGATCAAGTTTTAGTGAACTCTGAACCTTCAAAATGGGACCCTACTATTAAAGTTGTTATTGGTGGTGAAACTTTTCATGCCCATTGTGATATTATGTCTGAATTTTGCCTTATGCCTAAGAGTATCTATGAATCTTTGACACTTTGGGGACTCGTTGAAGGGGGAGAAGGAATAACTCTTATCGATAACTCGTTATAATTCCTAAGGGAATAGCCGAGGGTGTGCATACAACCATTCTTGGAAGAACAGTATCCACTGATTATCTTGTTATTGAATGTGTAGGAATAGGACAAATCACACTTGGAAGATCCCTGCTGAAACTATTGGGAGCAGTCATAAATGTGGGAGAAGGCACCCTAAAATTCACCTCTACACCGGGAGGTAGAAATGTATTCCCTAAACCAAAGAGTAAGAAAAAGAATAAGAAGGGTATGCATAAAGCCCGAGGTAATGTTGATGCTTCATCTCTTGATAATACTTGATACACACTTTCTGCGCCTAGCTGAAAGGCGTTAAAGAAAAGCGCTTATGGGAGACAACCCATTATTTTACTTCTGCACTTTGTTTTATATTTGAGTCTTGGAAGTTGTTACTACTGTAGCAACCTCTCCTTATCTTTATTTTATTGCATTGTTGTGCCAAGTAAAGTCTTTGATAGTAAAGTCAATACTAGATTTGGATTGCTGCGCAGAAACAGATTTCTTCATGTCACGAATTTCGATATGCCTCTCTGTAGGTAACTCAGAAAAATCTGCCAATTTACGTGCGTGATCCTCAGATATGTACGCAACTTTCATTCAATTTGGGCATTTTCATCTAAGGAAGTCTGATGCCTCAAAAAAATTCGTCTTTACGGACTGTTCTGTTTTGACAGATTCTGCCTTTTATTTCGCATTGCCTGTTTTGCTATGTTTGATGGATTTCTTTGTTCCATTAACTTTCAGTAGCTTTGTGCAATGTCCAGAAGTGTTAAGAATGATTATGTCACCTCTGAATATATGAATTATGCACTGACCCTCTAATGAGTTTGTTTTGAGTTTGGTGTGGAGGAAGTTTTCAAGGGTCAAGAGAGGAGGATGATACAATATGATCAAGAAGAGTAAAAAGTCAAAGCTTGGGGATGCCCCCGTGGTTCATCCCTGCATATTTTAAGAAGACCCAAGCATATAAGCTTGGGGATGCCCAAGGCATCCCTTCTTCATCGACAACTTATCAGGTCACCTCTAGTGAAACTATATTTTTATTCCGTCACATCTTATGTGCTTTACTTGGAGCGTCTGTTTGTTTTTGTTTGAATAAGATCGGATCCTAGCATTCTTTGTTTGGGAGAGAGACACGCTCCGCTGTTTTGTATGAACACATATGTTCTTAGCTTTATCTTTAATGTTCATTGCGAAAGTTGGACTATTTCATTCATTGTTATATGGTTGGAAACGGAAAATGCCGCATGTGGTAAATGGTTTAATGTCTTGAATAATGTGATACTTGGCAATTGTTGTGCTCATATAGATCATGTTTAAGCTCTTGCATCATGTACCTTGTACTCATTAATGAATAACTACATAGAGCTTGTTAAAATTTGGTTTGCATGATTGATCTCTAGAGTCTAGATATTTTCTGGTTAAGGTGTTTGAACAACAGGGAGACAATATAAAGTCTTATAATAGCTACAATATGTTCATATGTGAGCTTTGCTGCACCTTTTATACTTGAGTTTATTTCAAACAACCTTGCTAGCCTAGCCTTGTATTGAGAGGAATTCTTCTCATGCATCCAAATCCTTGAGCCAAATACTATGCCATTTGTGTCCACCATACCTACCTACCACATGGTATTTATCTGCCATTCCAAAGTACATTACTTGAGTGCTACCTTTAAAAATTCTATTATTTGCCTTTGCAATATATAGCTCATGGGACAAATAGCCTTAAAAACTATTGTGGTGAAGAATATGTACTTATGTGTCTTATTTCTTAATAAGTTGCTTGTTGAGCGGTAACCATGTTTCTGGGGACGCCATCAACTTTTACCTTTGTTGAATATCATGTGAGTTGCTATGCATGTTCGTCTTGTCCGAAGTAAGGGAGATTTTCATGATCAAATGGTTTGAGTATGCATAATGTTAGAGAAGAACATTGGGCCGCTAACTAAAGCCATGATTCATGGTGGAAGTTTCAGTTTGGACAACTAATCCTCAATCTCTTATGAGAAAATTAATCGTTGTTGAATGCTTATGCATTAAAGAGGAGTCCATTATCTCGTTGTCTATGTTGTCCCGAGTATGGATGTCTAAGTTGAGAATAATCAAAAGCAAGAAATCCAATGCGAGCTTTCTCCTTAGACCTTTGTACGAGCGGCATAGAGGTACCCCTTTGTGACACTTGGTTGAAACATATGCTATGCAATGATAATCCGTGTTAATCCAAGCTAATTAGGACAAGGTGCGAGCACTATTGGTATACTATGCATGAGGCTTGCAACTTATAAAATGTCTTATACATAACACATATGCTTTATTACTACCGTTGACAAAATTGTTTCTTGTTTTCAAAATGAAAAGCTCTAGCACAAAAATAGTAATCCATGCTTCCTCTGCGAAGGGCCATTCTTTTACTTTATTGTTGAGTCAGTTTACCTATTCTTTCTATCCCAGAAGCAAACACTTGTGTCAACTCGTGTGCATTGATTCTTACATGTTTACCTATTGCACTTGTTATATTACTTTGTGTTGACAATTATCCATGATATATATATGTTGAAGTTGAAAGCAACTCGCTGAAACTTATATCTTCCTTTGTGTTGCTTCAATGCCTTTACTTTGAATTTATTGCTTTATGAGTAACTCTTATGCAAGTCTTATTGATGCTTGTCTTGAAAGTATTATTCATGAAAAGTCTTTGCTATATGATTCATTTGTTTACTCATTATCTTCATCATTGCTTCGAATCGCTGCATTCATCTCATATGCTTTACAATAGTATGATCAAGATTATGATAGCATGTCACTTCAGAAATTATCTTTGTTATCGTTTACCTACTCGAGGGCGAGTAGGAACTAAGCTTGGGGATGCTTGATACGTCCCAAACGTATCTATAATTTCTTATGTTCCATGCTACTTTTATGATGATACTCACATGTTTTATACACATTATATGTCATTATTATGCATTTTCCGGCACTAACCTATTGACGAGATGCCGAAGAGCCGATTGCTTGTTTTCTGCTGTTTTTGGTTTCAGAAATCCTAGTAAGGAAATATTCTCGGAATTTGAAAAAATCAACGCCCAGGGTCCTATTTTTCCACGAAGCTTCCAGAAGACCGGAGAAGTAACGAAGTGGGGCCACGAGGTGGCCACACAACAGGGCGGCGCGGCCCAAGCCCTGGCCGCGCCGGCCTGTTGTGTGGGCCCCTCGTGACGCCCCCTGACCTACCCTTCCGCCTACTTAAAGTCTTCGTCGCGAAACCCCCGACACCGAGAGCCACGATACGGAAAACCTTCCAGAGACGCCGCCGCCACCAATCCCATCTCGGGGGATTCAGGAGATCGCCTCCGGCACCCTGCCGGAGAGGGGAATCATCTCCCGGAGGTCTGTTCATCGCAATGATCGCCTCCGGATCGATGTGTGAGTAGTCCACCCCTGGACTATGGGTCCATAGCAGTAGCTAGATGGTTGTCTTCTCCTCATTGTGCTATCATGTTAGATCTTGTGAGCTTCCTATCATGATCAAGATCATCTATTTGTAATGCTACATGTTGTGTTTGTTGGGATCCGATGAATATTGAATACTATGTCAAGTTGATTATCAATCTATCATATATGTTATTTATGTTCTTGCATGCTCTCCGTTGCTAGTAGAGGCTCCGGCCAAGTTGATACTTGTGACTCCAAGAGGGAGTATTTATGCTCGATAGTGGGTTCATGCCTCCATTAAATGCAGGACAGTGACATAAAGTTCTAAGGTTGTGGATGTGCTGTTGCCACTAGGGATAAAACATCGATGCTTTGTCTAAGGATATTTGTGTTGATTAATATTACGCACCATACTTAATGCAATTGTCTGTTGTTTACAACTTAATACTGGAGGGGGTTCGGATGATAACCTGAAGGTGGACTTTTTAGGCATAGATGCATGCTGGATAGCGGTCTATGTACTTTGTCGTAATGCCCCGATTAAATCTCATAGTACTCATCATGATATATGTATGTGCATTGTTATGCCTTCTTTATTTGTCAATTGCCCAACCGTAATTTGTTCACCCAACATCTCGTTTATCTTATGGGAGAGACACCACTAGTGAACTGTGGACCCCGGTCCTATTCTTTACATCTGAAATACAATCTACCGCAATTGTTCTTTACTCGTTCTTCGCAAACAATCATCATCATCCACACTATACATCTAATCCTTTGTTTACGGCAAGTCGGTGAGATTGACAACCTCATTGTTACGTTGGGGCAAAGTATCGCGATTGAGTTGTGCGAGTTCCACGTTGGCGCCGGAATCCCTGGTGTTGCGCCGCACTACACTCCGCCGCCATCAACCTTCAACGTGCTTCTTGACTCCTACTGGTTCGATAACCTTGGTTTCTTACTGAGGGAAAACTTGATGCGGTGCGCATCACACCTTCCTCTTGGGGTTCCCAACGGACATGCATTACACGCCATCAAGCTCTTTTTCTGGCGCCGTTGCCGGGGAACTAAAGAAAAGTTACACCACAGAGATTTCTAACTCCCACGTCAACTGCACGCCAGCAGCTCTTTTTCTGGCGCCGTTGCCGGGGAGATCAAGACACGCTGCAAGGGGAGTCTCCCACTTCCAATCTCTTTACTTTGTTTGTCTTGCTTTACTTTATTTTATTTACTACTTTGTTTGCTGCATTAAAACAAAACACAAAAAAATTAGTTGCTAGTTTTACTTTATTTACTGTCTTGTTCTCTATATCAAAAACACAAAAAAAATAGTTACTTGCATTTAGTTTATTTTATTATCATGTCTAGCTCGTACACTATTACTTCTTCACCTGAGGAATTAGTCTTACTTTTAAACAAGGGGATGAGGAGAGTTTTAAAGATGCTTGGTCTAGAATTTTTGATTCTTATTGTAAAGCTGAACCTCAAATGACTCTAAGTTTTCTCCTTAGTAATTTTTATTTTGGTCTTATGATTCGCTATAGATATGCCTTGGATGCTATAGTAGGAGGAGATTTCCTTCATTGCAACGGGGATCAAGTTTTTAATGCCATAAAAAATTGGTTGCATCACATAGTTCAGCTAATAACTTTGATTCAGCTCTTATTAGCATTTATAGTAGATTGAACACTCTTGAGACAAGTGCATCTTGCTTGAAGGAAAATTATAGTTATGTTCGTAATCGTCTTGATCAAGTTTTAGTGAACTCTGAACCTTCAAAATGGGACCCTACTATTAAAGTTGTTATTGGTGGTGAAACTTTTCATGCCCATTGTGATATTATGTCTGAATTTTGCCTTATGCCTAAGAGTATCTATGAATCTTTGACACTTTGGGGACTCGTTGAAGGGGGAGAAGGAATAACTCTTATTGATAACTCGTTATAATTCCTAAGGGAATAGCCGAGGGTGTGCATACAACCATTCTTGGAAGAACAAGTATCCACTGATTATCTTGTTATTGAATGTGTAGGAACAGGACAAATCACACTTGGAAGATCCCTGCTGAAACTATTGGGAGCAGTCATAAATGTGGGAGAAGGCACCCTAAAATTCACCTCTACACCGGGAGGTAGAAATATATTCCCTAAACCAAAGAGTAAGAAAAAGAATAAGAAGGGTATGCATAAAGCCCGAGGTAATGTTGATGCTTCATCTCTTGATAATACTTGATACACACTTTCTGCGCCTAGCTGAAAGGCGTTAAAGAAAAGCGCTTATGAGAGACAACCCATTATTTTACTTCTGCACTTTGTTTTATATTTGAATCTTGGAAGTTGTTACTACTATAGCAACCTCTCCTTATCTTTATTTTATTGCATTGTTGTGCCAAGTAAAGTCTTTGATAGTAAAGTCAATACTAGATTTGGATTGCTGCGCAGAAACAGATTTCTTGTTGTCACGAATTTCGATATGCCTCTCTGTAGGTAACTCAGAAAAATCTTCCAATTTACGTGCGTGATCCTCAGATATGTACGCAACTTTCATTCAATTTGGGCATTTTCATCTGAGCAAGTCCGGTGCCTCAAAAAATTCGTCTTTACTGACCGTTCTGTTTTGACAGATTCTCGCCTTTTATTTCGCATTGCCTCGTTTTGCTATGTTTGATGGATTTCTTTGTTCCATTAACTTTCAGTAGCTTTGTGCAATGTCCGAAGTGTTAAGAATGATTATGTCACCTCCGAATATATGAATTATGCACTCGACCCTCTAATGAGTTTGTTTTGAGTTTGGTGTGGAGGAAGTTTTCAAGGGTCAAGAGAGGAGGAGGATACAATATGATCAAGAAGAGTGAAAAGTCAAAGCTTGGGGATGCCCCGTGGTTCATCCCCGCATATTTTAAGAAGACCCAAGCATCTAAGCTTGGGGATGCCCAGGGCATCCCTTCTTCATCGACAACTTATCAGAGTCACCTCTAGTGAAACTATATTTTTATTCCGTCACATCTTATGTGCTTTACTTGGAGCGTCTGTTTGTTTTTGTTTTTGTTTTTGTTTGAATAAGATCGGATCCTAGCATTCTTTGTTTGGGAGAGAGACACGCTCCACTGTTTCGTATGAACACATATGTTCTTAGCTTTATCTTTAATGTTCATTGCGAAAGTTGGACTATTTCATTCATTGTTATATGGTTGGAAACGGAAAATGCCGCATGTGGTGAATGGTTTAATGTCTTGAATAATGTGATACTTGGCAATTGTTGTGCTCATATAGATCATGTTTAAGCTCTTGCATCATGTACCTTGTACTCATTAATGAATAACTACATAGAGCTTGTTAAAATTTGGTTTGCATGATTGATCTCTAGAGTCTAGATATTTTCTCGGTTAAGGTGTTTGAACAACAAGGAGACAATATAAAGTCTTATAATAGCTACAATATGTTCATATGTGAGCTTTGCTGCACCTTTTATACTTGAGTTTGCTTCAAACAACCTTGCTAGCCTAGCCTTGTATTGAGAGGAATTCTTCTCGTGCATCCAAATCCTTGAGCCAAATACTATGCCATTTGTGTCCACCATACCTACCTACCACATGGTATTTATCCGCCATTCCAAAGTACATTACTTGAGTGCTACCTTTAAAAATTCTATTCTTTGCCTTTGCAATATATAGCTCATGGGACAAATAGCCTTAAAAACTATTGTGGTGAAGAATATGTACTTATGTGTCTTATTTCTTAATAAGTTGCTTGTTGAGCGGTAACCATGTTTCTGGGGACGCCATCAACTCTTTACCTTTGTTGAATATCATGTGAGTTGCTATGCATGTTCGTCTTGTCTAAAGTAAGGGAGATTTTCATGATCAAATGGTTTGAGTATGCATAATGTTAGAGAAGAACATTGGGCCGCTAACTAAAGCCATGATTCATGGTGGAAGTTTCAGTTTGGACAACTAATCCTCAATCTCTTACGAGAAAATTAATCGTTGTTGAATGCTTATGCATTAAAGAGGAGTCCATTATCTCGTTGTCTATGTTGTCCCGGTATGGATGTCTAAGTTGAGAATAATCAAAAGCGAGAAATCCAATGCGAGCTTTCTCCTTAGACCTTTGTACAGAGCGGCATAGAGGTACCCCTTTGTGACACTTGGTTGAAACATATGCTATGCAATGATAATCCGTGTTAATCCAAGCTAATTAGGACAAGGTGCGAGCACTATTGGTATACTATGCATGAGGCTTGCAACTTATAAGATGTCTTATACATAACACATATGCTTTATTACTACCGTTGACAAAATTGTTTCTTGTTTTCAAAATGAAAAGCTCTAGCACAAAAATAGTAATCCATGCTTCCTCTCGCGAAGGGCCTATCTTTTACTTTATTGTTGAGTCAGCTTACCTATTCTTTCTATCCTGAAGCAAACACTTGTGTCAACCGTGTGCATTGATTCTTACATGTTTACCTATTGCACTTGTTATATTACTTTGTGTTGACAATTATCCATGAGATATATATGTTGAAGTTGAAAGCAACCGCTGAAACTTATATCTTCCTTTGTGTTGCTTCAATGCCTTTACTTTGAATTTATTGCTTTATGAGTAACTCTTATGCAAGTCTTATTGATGCTTGTCTTGAAAGTATTATTCATGAAAAGTCTTTGCTATATGATTCATTTGTTTACTCATTATCTTCATCATTGCTTCGAATCGCTGCATTCATCTCATATGCTTTACAATAGTATGATCAAGATTATGATAGCATGTCACTTCGAAATTATCTTTGTTATCGTTTACCTACTCGAGGGCGAGTAGGAACTAAGCTTAGGGATGCTTGATACGTCTCAAACGTATCTATAATTTCTTATGTTCCATGCTACTTTTATGATGATACTCACATGTTTTATACACATTATATGTCATTATTATGCATTTTCCGCACTAACCTATTGACGAGATGCCGAAGAGCCGCTTGTTGTTTTCTGTCGTTTTTGGTTTCAGAAATCCTAGTAAGGAAATATTCTCGGAATTGGACGAAATCAACGCCCAGGGTCCTATTTTTCCACGAAGCTTCCGAAGACCGAAGAGGATAACGAAGTGGGGCCACGAGGTGGCCACACACTAGGGCGGCGCGGCCTAAGCCTCGGCCGCGCCGGCCTGCTGTGTGGGCCCTCGTGACGCCCTTGACCTGCCCTTCCGCCTACTTAAAGCCTTCGTCGCGAAACCCCCAGCACCGAGAGCCACGATACGGAAAACCTTGCGAGACGCCGCCGCCGCCAATCCCATCTCGGGGATTCGAGAGATCGCCTCCGGCACCCTGCCGGAGAGGGGAATCATCTCCCGGAGGTCTCTTCATCGCCATGATCGCCTCCGGATCGATGTGTGAGTAGTCCACCCCTGGACTATGGGTCCATAGCAGTAGCTAGATGGTTGTCTTCTCCTCATTGTGCTATCATGTTAGATCTTGTGAGCTGCCTATCATGATCAAGATCATCTATTTGTAATGCTACATGTTGTGTTTGTTGGGATCCGATGAATATTGAATACTATGTCAAGTTGATTATCAATCTATCATATATGTTATTTATGTTCTTGCATGCTCTCCGTATGCTAGTAGAGGCTGCAGCCAAGTTGATACTTGTTCAGCCTGACGCCAAGAGGGAGTATTCATGCTCGATAGTGGTTCGGTGCCTTCCGATGCAACTCGGACACATGGTAAAG
>NC_061512.1:119317865-119362811 GCF_022539505.1 Lolium rigidum
TTTCATTCAATTTGGGCATTTTCATCTGAGCAAGTCTGGTGCCTCAATAAAATTCGTCTTTACGGACTGTTCTGTTTTGACAGATTCGCCTTTTATTTCGCATTGCCTCGTTTTGCTATGTTTGATGGATTTCTTTGTTCCATTAACTTTCAGTAGCTTTGTGCAATGCCCGGAAGTGTTAAGAATGATTATGTCACCTCTGAATATATGAATTATGCACTGACCCTCTAATGAGTTTGTTTTGAGTTTGGTGTGGAGGAAGTTTTCAAGGGTCAAGAGAGGAGGATGATACAATATGATCAAGAAGAGTGAAAAGTCAAAGCTTGGGGATGCCCCCGTGGTTCATCCTGCATATTTTAAGAAGACCCAAGCGTCTAAGCTTGGGGATGCCCAAGGCATCCCCTTCTTCATCGACAACTTATCAGGTCACCTCTAGTGAAACTATATTTTTATTCCGTCACATCTTATGTGCTTTACTTGGAGCGTCTGTTTGTTTTTGTTTTTGTTTTTGTTTGAATAAGATCGGATCCTAGCATTATTTGTTTGGGAGAGAGACACGCTCCGCTGTTTCGTATGAACACATATGTTCTTAGCTTTATCTTTAATGTTCATTGCGAAAGTTGGACTATTTCATTCATTGTTATATGGTTGGAAACGGAAAATGCCGCATGTGGTAAATGGTTTAATGTCTTGAATAATGTGATACTTGGCAATTGTTGTGCTCATATAGATCATGTTTAAGCTCTTGCATCATGTACCTTGTACTCATTAATGAATAACTACATAGAGCTTGTTAAAATTTGGTTTGCATGATTGATCTCTAGAGTCTAGATATTTTCCGGTTAAGGTGTTTGAACAACAAGGAGACAATATAAAGTCTTATAATAGCTACAATATGTTCATATGTGAGCTTTGCTGCACCTTTTATACTTGAGTTTGCTTCAAACAACCTTGCTAGCCTAGCCTTGTATTGAGAGGAATTCTTCTCGTGCATCCAAATCCTTGAGCCAAATACTATGCCATTTGTGTCCACCATACCTACCTACCACATGGTATTTATCCGCCATTCCAAAGTACATTACTTGAGTGCTACCTTTAAAAATTCTATTCTTTGCCTTTGCAATATATAGCTCATGGGACAAATAGCCTTAAAAACTATTGTGGTGAAGAATATGTACTTATGTGTCTTATTTCTTAATAAGTTGCTTGTTGAGCGGTAACCATGTTTCTGGGGACGCCATCAACTTTTACCTTTGTTGAATATCATGTGAGTTGCTATGCATGTTCGTCTTGTCTAAAGTAAGGGAGATTTTCATGATCAAATGGTTTGAGTATGCATAATGTTAGAGAAGAACATTGGGCCGCTAACTAAAGCCATGATTCATGGTGGAAGTTTCAGTTTGGACAACTAATCCTCAATCTCTTATGAGAAAATTAACTGTTGTTGAATGCTTATGCATTAAAGAGGAGTCCATTATCTGTTGTCTATGTTGTCCCGGTATGGATGTCTAAGTTGAGAATAATCAAAAGCGAGAAATCCAATGCGAGCTTTCTCCTTAGACCTTTGTACAAGCGGCATAGAGGTACCCCTTTGTGACACTTGGTTGAAACATATGCTATGCAATGATAATCCGTGTTAATCCAAGCTAATTAGGACAAGGTGCGAGCACTATTGGTATACTATGCATGAGGCTTGCAACTTATAAGATGTCTTATACATAACACATATGCTTTATTACTACCGTTGACAAAATTGTTTCTTGTTTTCAAAATGAAAAGCTCTAGCACAAAAATAGTAATCCATGCTTCCCTCTGCGAAGGGCCATTCTTTTACTTTATTGTTGAGTCAGTTTACCTATTCTTTCTATCCCAGAAGCAAACACTTGTGTCAACTGTGTGCATTGATTCTTACATGTACCTATTGCACTTGTTATATTACTTTGTGTTGACAATTATCCATGATATATATATGTTGAAGTTGAAAGCAACTGCTGAAACTTATATCTTCCTTTGTGTTGCTTCAATGCCTTTACTTTGAATTTATTGCTTTATGAGTAACTCTTATGCAAGTCTTATTTATGCTTGTCTTGAAAGTATTATTCATGAAAAGTCTTTGCTATATAATTCATTTGTTTACTCATTATCTTCATCATTGCTTCGAATCGATGCATTCATCTCATATGCTTTACAATAGTATGATCAAGATTATGATAGCATGTCACTTCAGAAATTATCTTTGTTATCGTTTACCTACTCGAGGGCGAGTAGGAACTAAGCTTGGGGATGCTTGATACGTCCCAAACGTATCTATAATTTCTTATGTTCCATGCTACTTTTATGATGATACTCACATGTTTTATACACATTATATGTCATTATTATGCATTTTCCGGCACTAACCTATTGACGAGATGCCGAAGAGCCAGTTGTTGTTTTCTGCTGTTTTTGGTTTCAGAAATCCTAGTAAGAAAATATTCTCGGAATTGGACGAAATCAACGCCCAGGGTCCTATTTTTCCACGAAGCTTCCAGAAGACCGAAGAAGTAACGAAGTGGGGCCACGAGGTGGCCACACAACAGGGCGGCGCGGCCCAAGCCCTGGCCGCGCCGGCCTGTTGCGTGGGCCCCTCGTGACGCCCCCTGACCTGCCCTTCCGCCTACTTAAAGTCTTCGTCGCGAAACCCCCAGTACCGAGAGCCACGATACGGAAAACCTTGCAGAGACGCCGTCGCCGCCAATCCCATCTCGGGGGATTCAGGAGATCGCCTCCGGCACCCTGCCGGAGAGGGGAATCATCTCCCGGAGGTCTGTTCATCGCAATGATCGCCTCCGGATCGATGTGTGAGTAGTCCACCCCTGGACTATGGGTCCATAGCAGTAGCTAGATAGTTGTCTTCTCCTCATTGTGCTATCATGTTAGATATTGTGAGCTGCCTATCATGATCAAGATCATCTATTTGTAATGCTACATGTTGTGTTTGTTGGGATCCGATGAATATTGAATACTATGTCAAGTTGATTATCAATCTATCATATATGTTATTTATGTTCTTGCATGCTCTCCGTTGCTAGTAGAGGCTCCGGCCAAGTTGATACTTGTGACTCCAAGAGGGAGTATTTATGCTCGATAGTGGGTTCATGCCTCCATTAAATCCGGGACGAGTGACGGAAAGTTCTAAGGTTGTGGATGTGCTTGTTGCCACTAGGGATAAAACATCGATGCTTTGTCTAAGGATATTTGTGTTGATTACATTACGCACCATACTTAATGCAATTGTCTGTTGTTTACAACTTAATACTGGAGGGGTTCGGATGATAACTTCGAAGGTGGACCTTTTAGGCATAGATGCATGTCGGAGAGCGGTCTATGTACTTTGTCGTAATGCCTCGATTAAATCTCATAGTACTCATCATGATATATGTATGTGCATTGTTATGCCTTCTTTATTTGTCAATTGCCCAACTGTAATTTGTTCACCCAACATCTGTTTATCTTATGGGAGAGACACCACTAGTGAGTTGTGGACCCCGGTCCTATTCTTTACATCTGAAATACAATCTACTGCAATTGTTCTTTATTGTTCTTCGCAAACAATCATCATCATCCACACTATACATCTAATCCTTTGTTTACAGCAAGCCGGTGAGATTGACAACCTCACTGTTACGTTGGGGCAAAGTACTGTGATTGTGTTGTGCAGGTTCCACGTTGGCGCCGGAATCCCTGGTGTTGCGCCGCACTACACTCCGCCGCCATCAACCTTCAACGTGCTTCTTGACTCCTACTGGTTCGATAACCTTGGTTTCTTACTGAGGGAAAACTTGCTGCTGTGCGCATCACACCTTCCTCTTGGGGTTCCCAACGGACGTGTGCATTACACGCCATCACTTGGCACAACATTGCAATAAAATGAAGATAAGGAGAGGTTGCTACATTAGTAACAACTTCCAAGACACAACAAAACAGTAGCAAAATAAAGACATGGGCTCAGCAATTTTAATGATGCATCGCAAGAAATAAGAGTTGAAGCAAAAGAGAGCATCAAGAAGCAAATTCAAAACACATTTAAGTCTAACCCACTTCCTATGCATATGAGTCTTGTACACAAATAAATTCATGAAGAACAAAGTGACAAGCATAAGAAGATAAAACAAGAGTAACTTCAAAAGTTTTAGCATATAGAGAGGTGTTTTAGTACCATGCAAATTTCTACAACCATATTTTCCTCTCTCATAATAATTTTCAGTAGCTTCATGGATAAACTCAACAACATAACTATCACATAAAGCATGCTTTTCATGATCCATAAACACATAATTTTTATCAAGCTCAGAAATAATAGGATCAAAACTTTCAAACTCACTTTTATCAATAATATAACAAGATGATTGATCAATCTCAAAAGATATGGGACTCATAGATAAAGTCAAGAACTCTCCAATCCCATTTTCATTAGTAGTACAATTAATAGTATCAAGTAACATAGGACCATCATCTAGAGATTTATCATAAACATTTGCCAAGCAAAACTCTTTAGTACCATGCATTTCGACATCGAGCACAAACAAAGCATTATCATAAGATTTATCAAAGTAGCATGGATTATCATAGATAACAGTAGCATAATTATTCTCACAAGTTTTACTCATAGGTACTATTTCAAGAGAATCCACAGGAACATAACATTCATCCGCCTTTGGTAAGCATGGAGGACAATCAGATAGTGTAAGAGATAAAGAGTTACTCTCATTAGAAGGTTGGCATGGGTAGCTAATCCATTCTTCCTCCTTTTGTTCATCACTCTCCTCTTATTTTTCATCCAATGAGCTTTCAGGTTCATCAATTTCTTCTTCCACAGGTTCCTACAAATTGTGAGTGCATTCTTGTGCATTAATGAGTCTCTCTTTATAATCAATGATATAAGGATTATCACTGTAGCTTTCTATGCAAAAAAATAAGGATAGAAGAGACATATCTTCAATCCTTACAAACAACACAAGTTTCATAATTTTTAGACATGAAGGATTCTATCTCAGAAGCTCCCATAAATATGACAAATTGTTGTACCTCTTCGAACCGAAGATGAATATAGCTATTCCAATTATAGTTTTTAATTAAAACTTCCTCACTAAAGCCACATTGAAATTTAAGATGTTTAGTATCCTGTTGAGAGCAACAGTTTATATCATGGCGTTTAAGCAAGATTTTATCAATTGTATTCAGTTTTTCTATCACAGCACTCATAACTTTTCCCGTTCTTGATTCTCTATAATTATTATATAATTCAATCAGCTCCAAATAGGTTGTGGGTTCTCCCATAATAGCAGTTTTTACTTTTTAGGTTTTTCAAATTTTTATGGATTTTTGGGTATATGAGAAAAGTAAAACAAAACAAAAACAAACTAGACAAAAGTAAACTAAGCAAAATAATACTAGACAGAAATAAACTAAGCACAAATAAACTAGACAAAAGTAAACTAGCAAAACAAAATAAAATAAAAACAGAGAGAGAGGTAGAGTGTACTCCCCAGGTGAACTTATGAGTAGAGCTATGCCTCCCCGGCAACGGCGCCAGAAAATAGTCTTGATAACCCACAAGTATAGGGGATCGCAACTGTCTTCGAGGGAAGTAAAACCCAAATTTATTGATTCGACACAAGGGGAGGTAAAGAATACTTATAAGCCTTAACAACTGAGTTGTCAATTCAGCTGCACCTGGAAAAGCACTAGTAACAGGGGTAATGTGAAAGCAGCAGTAATATGAGAGCAGTAGTAACATTAACACAGCAGCAGTAGCAGTAATATGAGAGCAATGGCAACAGAAAATAGTTGATACTACTTTCAATGACATGTAGAACGAGTATATGATGATGAAAGATGGACCGGGGTTCCCAGCTATCTACACTAGTGGTAACTCTCCAATAACAAGTGTTGGGTGAACAAATTACAGTTGGGCAATTGATAGGATTGAAATAGCATTAAGACAGAACATCAAGATTATTAATCATGTAGGCATGTTTTCCATATATAGTCGTACGTGCTCGCAATGAGAAAGTTGCACAACATCTTTTGTCCTACCAGCCGGTGGCAGCCGGGCCTCTCGGGAATCTACTGGAAATTAAGGTACTCCTTTTAATAGAGCACCGGAGCAAAGCATTAACACTCCGTGAAAACATGTGATCCTCATATCTAAGCCTTCCCCTCCGGTTGTCCCAATTTCGTCACTTTGGGGCCTTTGGTTCCGGACATAGACATGTGCAAACAACTTGTAGATACAATCTAAGCAATAAGTATAGAGCTTAAATCTAAGATCATGCCACTCGGGCCCTAGTGACAAGCATTAAACACAACAAGATTGCAGCAACAATAACTTCACAAACTTTATAGATAGACTAATCATAATGTAACAATCCATCGGATCCCGACAAACACAACACCGATTACATCGAGATGAATCTCAATCATGTAAGGCAGCTCATGAGATCATTGTATTGAAGTACATGGGGGAGAGAATATCAACTAGCTACAGCTAGAACCCGTAGTCCATGGGGGAACTACTCACGGAGCATGATGGAGGCGGTGGCGTTGATGGAGATGACTTCCGGGGGCACTTCCCCGTCCCGGCAGGGTGCCGGAACAGAGACTTCTGTCCCCAGAAACGGAGTTTCACGATGGTGGCGGTGCCCCTGGAGTCTTTCTGGAGTTTCGTCAATTGGTGTCGATGTTTTAGGTCAGGACGGCTTAAATAGGCGAAGAGTCGGAGTCGGAGGGGCCACGGGGCCTCCTCACACTAGGGGGGCGCGCCCCCCTCCTGGGCCGCGCCGCCACCACGTGTGGGGCCCCCAGAGCACCCCTCTGGTCCCCCTCTGACTTTCTGGAAGGTTCCGGGAAAAATAAGATGTTGGGTCTTCGTTTCGTCGAATTCCGAGAATATTGCCCGAACAGCCTTTCTGGAACCAAAAACAACAGAAAACAGACAATCGGCCCATCGGCATCTCGTTAATAGGTTAGTTCCGGAAAATGCATAAAAACATTATAAAGTGCAAGCAAAACATGTAAGTATTGTCATAAAATAAGCATGGAACATCAGAAATTATAGGTACATTGGAGACGTATCAGTGGCACAAAATCTGCAGCAACAATCTAATTTTCACTCTTATGTTTCTCCTCGTTTTTTACTCTACTAGCTCTAGCAAGATCATCTTTTAATATTAGTTCAGGAGTCATAGGTTTGAGACCAATTTTCTTTCCATCATGCATAAGAGAATACTGATTAGTTTTACCATTATGAACAGATTCTCTATCAAATTGCCATGGTCTACCAAGTAACAAAGAACAAGATTGCATATGTACAACATCACAATCAACAAAATCAGAGTATGTACCGATAGTAAAATGCACACGTGTAGTTCTTGTTACCTTGAGCTTTCGAGAGCTCTCAAACCATTGAATGTAATATGAATGTGTGCGTTGTCTTGTAGGAAGAGAAATCTTCTCCACCATGTCAATGCTAACCAGATTATTGCAACTCCCTCCATCAATGATGATCCGTATAGCTCGCTCTTTTACAACGCCTCTTGTTTGAAACAGGTTGTGGCGTTGATCATGCTCAGATTTGCTCAATTGCACGCTCAACACATGTTGTGCAACTAAGCTCTTGTACTGATCAGTAGTGTCAGCTTCCATTACCTCCATCTCTCTCTCAGAATCAGAATTGGCGCCATCACGTGCAGCAATAAGGGCCAATGTATTTTCATCAAAGTCACTTGCAGAATCATATTTTCCATCTTCACGCACCAACATCACACACTTGGTTCTGCATTCTCTTTCTATGTGTCCAAATCCCAAGCATTTGCGACATTGAATGTCGCGCGTCTTCCCCGTTGAGGCCATGGAAGAGGAACTCCGAGGAGGACCAACGGATGGTGGTGGAGTAGCAGCAGGTGGTGCTCGTGATGCAGGCGCGGTGTACCTTGGAGGTAGTAGGTGCTGGTGCAGCCCCACGAGATGGTGGCGCTGATTGTCGCGGAGTCCATGACGATGTACGACCTGCAGAAATATTAGCTCTTCTCCATGGTGGCTGACAATCCTGCACTTCACGTTCAGCTTTGCAAGCAAGACGAAACAAGCGAGTAATAGTGTTGTACTCCTTATAATCTAAAATATGCTGAATCTCTTTATTCAAACCACCAAAGAAACGTGCAAGCATAGCCTCATTATCCTCTACAATACCACAACGAATCATGCCAGTTTGCAATTCTTGATAATAGTCTTCTACAGAATTTTTTCCTTGTTCTAAGCGAGACAATTTTTTCAGCAAATTACGTTGATAATGTGGAGGAACAAAATGAGTACGCATAGCAAGTTTTAAACCAACCCAAGTAGTAGGAATATTAGCATGATGTACTCTACAATGCTCAGACTACCAAATAGATGCAAATTCTGTGAACTCACAAGTAGCAGCACTAACACGCAAATGATTAGGATGGCATAAACATGCAAAGTGTTTGCTCTACTTCCAATTCTCAAGTAAGGTATGCATCTTGTCCAGCGCGTCGGTGAGTTTGGCGTCAACATCACCAAGGTGCGCGTCCACATCCTGTGCATGCCCGTGCAAAAGATGGGAGAAGTGAGCATGCGTATGGTGCGAGCGGCGGCGGCGGCGTGACTAATGTGACCAGAACTCGAAACTCTAAAGGAACTAGACGCTAAGACCAGCAACTCGACATGAAGATTCAGACACAAATTCAAGTATGCAAAACTGAAAAGACAATGCAAGACGTGGCAGGGGGTTTATGGGACGATGATCTAAAACCCTAACAGTATTTTTGGCTTTTTCGTGGTTTATGGGTATGATAGCAGATGCAATCTATACTAGGAAAACTGTAAATTCTTACCGAGCAACCTGAAATCTGATACCACTTGATAGGGCAAAGGTGGCCGATCTTTCGATGAGACGTGGATAATTCGATTTGTTGGTGGAGTTCATGCTTGACGATCCGACTACACGTGCAGAGCTCGTGCGCCAATGCAATCGCTAGGACAATCTCCGGGAGTTACTGATCTTGCGGGAGCACGATCAGCCTGACCAGCGAGGGTCTTAATTCCTACCTGAAATCGAGAACAAGTAAGAACTAATGATGCAATCAGAATTATTGTGGATATAGATGAAAGCTTTATTAAATAAGGTGGGATTCCGAATAGTCGGTCTTGTTCTGGGCGTTGGCCTCAAAAAAAGTACACGAGAGTTGCAGCAATGGCTAACTTTTAGTCTAATCAAAATCCGAGTCTAAACGTGATGGCTATGGGGGTATTTAAAGGAGGAAAACGTGGGGTTTCGGCCAGCCATACGTATGGTGGCCGAACCAAACCCTAGAAGGCCTTTCCCCTTCAATACGGACTCTAAAAAGTGGCTGACTTAAATCCTCCGAAAATGACATGGGCCTGGCCCAAACTAAAGGTGACGCAGCACCATATTATGCTATGGAAGAAATTATGAAGTGGAGAACTCTATATTTCGTCCATGTCTTTATCTCTTCTTATGGTGGCTTCAAAGTTCTGAAATCTCCACTTGCGGCGTCCTCTTCAATCCTCAAATGCTTGCTGCCATCTCCTCCATGTGTGATCATGCTCCAATGCTTGTCCTCCTCATCCATGCTAGGTCCATCATTCCTAAGAGTAACAAACATATCTGATTTAGGCAGCATCATATTCTCATGTATGTAAGGAATAGTTCCAAGAAACGAAAGTAACTGGTCATTGTATTTGTGTGGCTGTAGGTACAACGGTTGTGTCAATAGATGGGATGTCCACATCACCACAACCGGCAAGATCCACAAGTACTGGCTCAAGACACCCAAGGCCTCAACCCTCGAGGAACTTGTATAGATACCGAGGTTTCCAAACAACATCAAGGCAAGCCGGAAAGGCGGCTTCTTGATTGGCCTCCACGGCAAGCGAGGAAAGATCGAGAAGTGGTCCACCACTTACCCAGTGGCTGGGGAGGCTGGTCATGAAGCTGCCTCCATGGCACGTGCAGAGGATCATGGCATTCATGAGCCATTTCGGACGTCACGTGATCGCTCTGAGGGTAAGCGAGGAGGGAAAGACAATGGAGGAGATTATTGTCCATGGTGCAACGAGGGAGATGTTTGGGTCCATTAGCGAAGTGGAGGAGAGGAGTGGGTGCTTGTGGATTGGCTCCGTTCATCTCCCTTTTCTTGGGCTTTATAGTTTATAGATTCAGTGTTACAAATTACCCAAATTACCTATAAAAATTGTGCAGATTAGGGAGTTTGTTGTGTACTAAAAGGACCTCATGCAATGATGTGTTGTTGTTTTTGCTGTTGGTGTTTTCTTCTCTCCATGTCTGTGCATTAGGCTTCGCTCCTTTCATTGGGTGGCGCTATAGAGAGGGTGTGCTTCGATCAGTTTGTTAATTTTGCATTGTGTTTTGATTTTAATTGTGAACTTTTCTTCATGTATAAAAAGATGAAAAAAAATCAAGGTATTTGGTTCCTGAAATAAAAAATATGAACTTGGTCAAATAGATTATGTAGTCAAAATTTATAACAAAATAAAATAACAGCAAATGACACACTCAATAGCTTTGTAATCTTGCTTATTCTAAGCATTATACTAATTTCTAAAATAATGACCGCAAGGAGTCAAACAATTTTTGTTTGCTTCCCTGTGAGATCAACATTGAAATAAAAAAGTGTACCAAAGTTTTAAAAAACACAGACCTTTGATGAAACTTAATTTGTTGCCCTTGATGAGAACATAGTGATGATCAACAACAACACACATCCTATATTCATTTCTACATGTCATTTCTTGCATACATTCACTTAGATTAAAATTAGTTAATGCTGAAACATTTTATGCAACTGTTTAGGCATATAACATGTGTATAGTGGTGTCCTGTGTCCATGTGGCAGTGCTTAGCTCAAGAGAAGCTCGTGTTAGCAATATGTGTGATAATCAAACGTTCATTATTCTGTGTATTCATAAGTTATTCATGTGTAAACATTACATATGCCATCAATTACGTGATTCTGTTGCGCAACCATATGTTTAACTAGTTTATATCAACTTGTCTGTAGTAGGAATGGTTAAGTCGGACACTTAACCTAGACAGTGTGTAAGGCGGTAGATGCCATTAGTCATGGGCATGTGATGCTAATGCAAGTTACAATGACTCGGTTAAAGAGTTAAGTCGGACGACTAACTTAATGATTAAGCCGCCCACGAGAAATTCATCATGTGGTCCGACTTAACAAAAGGAATTCTTACACCTGAGGTGATTGCACAATCCGGTTATCACAGAGTAAAGTGCATAAGTAAAGGAGATGTGGTTGAGGAATAAGCGATGCACGTGGAGACGATGATGTGTTCCGAGGTTCACACCCTTGCGGGTGCCACTCTCTGTTGGAACGGTGTGGAGGCACAAGGCACTCCAAATGTCACAATGGCGCACCATATTCTCCTCGAGCCTTCTCACCAAAAGGAAATCCCCAATCCACTATGGGACCCTTGAGGGTGGTCACCGAACACGTACAAACTTGGGGCAAGCTCCACAACTTAATTGGAGGCTCCCAAGTAATCTCCACGAAGATCACAATCTTGAGGCAAACTCCATAATAATTGGAGGCTCCTAGGTAATTTTCACCAAGACCACAACGCCACAAAGGCCAACAAGCCATCTAGGGTTCCAAGAACCCAAGAGGTACAAGCTCTGGGTACAAGAACTCAAGAGAAATCACCCACAAACTCTCACTTCACCGAATCTTCATAGAGAACTCAAACCGATGCATCTTATGCAATGGCAAGAACACAAGTGGTCAAATCCCTCACTATCAAATTCCACCAAAGCTACAAAAACTTATGAGGGAATAAGGGAGGAAGAACAAGGGAGAAAAATCACAAAAGACCCCAAAATCTTCTCCTAGTAAGTTCCCCTTACTAAGAGAAGGTTTTGACTGGTGGGTAGTAGATCTAGATCCCCTCTCTCTTTTTCCTCAAGAAGATTCAAGAATTATGGGAGCAATCAACAGTTAGGGCAAGATCTTTAAGGCCAACTATGAAGGAGAGAGAATAAGAAAGAGTTACACACAATGAGGAAAAGGGGGCCTTAAATAGATCCCCACAAAATCTGGACATTATATGCAGATTCGTGCACGACCGGTACTATCCTCGGGCGAGTGGTAGTACCGCTCCGGGTGTTACTGTTAGTCCTTATCAACGGGTGCGGCTCACTGAGCGGTACTATTGTTACAAGTACCGGTCGAGGTACCGCCGCTCGTTATGCGAGTTATGTGTTCTAGGTGATACCTGAGCGGTACCGAGCCATGTACATCTGCGACCGCGTGAGCGGTACCTAAGCGGCACCACGACATGTACTACCGTAAAACATATAGAACAAAATAGAACGCGCCGCTGGATGCACTAGCATAGCAGGCCGGACCACCATCCACAATGTATCTGCCAGCCTAGCCAAATAAATGAAATCTGACCAAATAGGCGGGTCGGCCAGCTGGAAATGCTGGTACACGAAGACATAGTTTGGAAATTGTCTACCTCTCGGAAAGCTCTTAAAGTAGTGTATCGTACAGTACAATTCACAGTTGGCAAGTGCGGACCACGGCGCGCTTGGCGGGCGCACTCGTGTTCGTGCCCGCTACGAAAGCTAGTTCCATACACAGCCGGGATAAGCATAAAACGTCAGGTTAAGGGGGTGTTTGGTGTGGCTTTTTTTGGCTTTTGGCTTTGGCAAAAGCCACCAAAAGCACCTAAATAGGTGCTTTTTTTGGCTTTTGGATTTTGGAAGCCAAAAGAATAGGATCTTTGTTTTTGGCTTTTGGATCTTTGTTTTTGGCTTAAAATCCAAAAGCCAAAAAAGACCTATGTTAGAGTGCTTTTGGTAAGCTTTGCATAGCCAAAAAAAGCCACACCAAACACCCCCTAAATACCTTTTCCATGGCAATAGTCATCCATATTCCGGGGCTCCAGCTAAGTGTCCACGCCGCCGCACCTCCATCTCTCCCCACCCCCTAAACCCCCGCGCGCCGCCTCCGACCACCATGGCGTCCGCCCCCGCTAAACCCTACTGCTGCTCCTCCCTGAACCCCGCCGCCTCCGCCCCGCTCCCCAGGCGCGCCGCCCTCACCCCCTTCCCCGCCGCCAAGCCCCGCCGCCTCTCCCATGGCCTCTCCGCCGCCGTCGCCGCCGCCGCGAACCCTAGGCACCCCCGCGCCGCCGTCCGCGCTTGCCTGGCGGCGGCGCCGCGGCGGCCGGAGTACGTCCCGGACCGCATCGACGACCCCAACTACGTGCGCATCTTCGACACCACGCTCCGCGACGGGGAGCAGTCCCCGGGGGCCACCATGACCAGCGCCGAGAAGCTCGTCGTCGCGCGCCAGCTCGCGCGCCTCGGCGTCGACATCATCGAGGCCGGCTTCCCGGCCTCCTCGCCCGACGACCTCGACGCCGTGCGCTCCATCGCCATCGAGGTCGGGAACACCCCCGTCGGGGACGACGGCCACGTGCCCGTCATCTGCGGCCTCTCGCGCTGCAACAAGAGGGACATCGACGCCGCATGGGAGGCCGTGCGCCACGCGAGGAAGCCGCGCATCCACACCTTCATCGCTACCAGCGAGATCCACATGCAGCACAAGCTCAGGAAGACGCCCGACCAGGTCGTGGCCATCGCCAAGGAGATGGTGGCTTATGCCCGCAGTCTTGGATGCCCCGATGTTGAGTTCAGCCCAGAGGACGCTGGCAGGTACAATTCAAACCTCGTCTCTTTTAAACAATAAATTACTACTAAGTGCCAATATGCTTGATCTGTAGGCCCAGTTTGTTTAAATTATATTACTATAAAATAGGTCCAAACTGCCATTTCACCTGTATTGTGTTCTCAAAATTAACTATTATCTAGAGTTGGATTTGAAGCAAGTTCAGTACATAGTTACTGTCAAGTACTGATGTAGTTGCCATGGTTCAGAAAGTTGTATATTATATCTTTTCAATAGCTTAACGCTTATGCTGTTTTAAGAGAAGAAGATGACTGGTAATATCTTGTTTCTGGAAGTTTTATTGGCAAATCAAGAAAGGGCAGATACCCAAATATTGCGGCCATGTTGAACTTCACTTTTTCACAATGTGTATGTGCCTATTTCAATTATATGTTGGCCTGGCAGTGCTGTGTGCAAATGGATTACCAAAGTTTGAAGTTGCTTGTGTCTTCTTCAATTTTATAATCGTATTTACAAACAAGCATAAGGCTGTGGCATGATAGGTTTCCCTTTGTCATCCAGGTCAAACAGGGAGTTCCTTTATCATATTCTGGAGGAAGTAATAAAAGCTGGAGCAACAACTCTCAACATCCCAGACACTGTTGGATACACCCTTCCTCACGAATTCGGGAAACTAATTGCAGACATAAAAGCAAACACCCCTGGAATTGAAAATGCAATTATTTCTACTCATTGCCAAAATGATCTTGGTCTTGCCAGTGCCAACACTTTAGCGGTAATTCATTTTTCTGTGTTCTACATTTTTTATCTATTATATTGGGTCTAATCATGTTACTAATTTGGCTTAGCTTTAGGGTGCTGATGCAGGGGCACGACAGTTGGAGGTGACTATCAATGGTATCGGTGAAAGAGCTGGAAATGCTTCCTTGGAGGAGGTGAGCTTGTAATTGTATATTTCCTGCGCATTACTTACAATTTATCCTATTTATTGGGTAGTGGAAAGACATGGATGTGGCTTGACTACTTGCTACATGTATAATATTTTTTTACCCTCTTCAGGTTGTCATGGCGATAAAATGTCGCCGAGAACTCTTAGATGGCCTATATACTGGAATTAATTCCCAACATATCACTATGACAAGCAAAATGGTATATATTGGTGTCTCTTGTACTGTTCCATTTTTGTTCTTTTGTCCTTGTAAAAGGCAACTTTGACTCTTGTGCAAAATTCTGTAACTATTCTAGGTACAAGAGCACAGTGGACTTCATGTGCAGCCGCATAAAGCTATTGTTGGTGCCAATGCCTTTGCTCATGAAAGTGGAATTCATCAGGTACCTGAATTTGCAGTCTCTTTTATCAGCATTACTGATCAAGTTTTCAATTGGCCATTTAATAGAAATGGTTAGTTTTCCTTTTCATGGTATGGCACATTCTGTCTTTGCTCGCTCTCCTTTCTCAGTTACCATGTACACATTATCGCTGTGCTAATTTTGATCCACTGATACATGTTCTCATTAGTATGTTTTTTACCTTTTCCGTATTAAGCATTCTATAATAGAACCACCAACTTCAGTGCAATTTTTGTTTGTGTTTTGCAGGATGGGATGCTTAAATTCAAAGGAACTTATGAAATAATATCGCCTGATGATATTGGTTTAACACGTGCAAATGAGTTTGGCATTGTTCTTGGGAAGCTCAGGTACCATGCAAATACATCTTTGCGCCTTAGTTGGCGGTCTGCAAAAGTTCTGTGTGATGCACCTCTTGTGTATTGTTCTTCTCTCTTTTGAACTTCTGTTAACTTGGTAGGGTTTATGACTGTGTCTTCCAACTAGCAAACCCCACATGCTTAGATTTTGAGTATACACAACATATATTTTGTATGAAAATGCCACATTATTATGGTTCAACAAAATACCCCACCCTGTTCAATGACACAAGGCATGGAACATTTGTGTCAAAGTGCTAACAAATATGGCATTCTGTCAAATACTCAATTATTTTCACATAATATGAGTATCTTGGAGAGATGTGCATGTAGCGTCATAGCACAATCGGTCATCAAGGGTGCTATGTACACCATTGCACTCTTCTTTGGTAACAACCTAAATAACTTAGTTATTCAAGCTCAACCTGGACCATTTGACATGCAGGAAACTTTTACTTAAATGTATTATTATTTACCTAGCACTATTTAAGGGTGCTATGTACACCATTGCACTCTTCTTTGGTAACAACCTAAGTAACTTAGTTATTCAAGCTCAACCTGGACCATTTGACATGTAAGAAACTTTTACTTAAATGTGTTCTTATTTACCTAGCACTGTTTATCATTTGTACCCTTCTAAATTAGGTTAGCTTGATCCTGCTTGAGTACATTCAGATAAACATACAATAGTTTTCTGAACCATAATTGCTGTTTGTGGCCTTTTTTTTTCAGTGGAAGGCATGCTGTCAGAACTAAACTAGTGGAGGTATTGCTAAGATTATTTGATCTTGTTTGTAGTTACTGCAGCGCAATAGGATTTCTTTTTTAATTATTCTTACCAAATGATATTCTTGCCGTACAAACATGTAGCTTGGATATGAAATCAACGACAAGGAATTTGAGGATTTCTTTAAACGCTACAAAGAGGTTGCAGAGAAAAAAAAGGTGATACTCTTCTCCGTGTATGTTTTTTTTTGAAACAAGAGCTCTGTATATGTTTTCACTGAACCATTATAAGTTTTTTTTATATATATCTCAGCAGGAGCTTCTGTTCTGCATGCAATGTTTTTCCCTAATATTTACCTGGAACTTCAAACACCCACCCTGCATGGAAGTTAATCTAGTTTCTCTTTTGTAGCGTGTAACTGATGAAGACATCGAAGCTTTATTATCAGATGAGATATTTCAGCCTAAGGTTATTTGGTCCCTTGGTGATGTACAGGTATTTTCAGGCTGCAACCAAATCCTATTTGTTTTATGGTAATCAACTATTACTTTACTGTTGCTCATCACCTTTACAGGCAACATGTGGAACACTTGGTTTATCTACAGCAACCGTCAAACTGATAGGTCTAGACGGAGAGGAGAAGATAGGATGTTCAGTTGGAACAGGCCCAGTTGATGCAGCTTACAAAGCTATTGATCAAATAATACAGGTTTGCTGTTGCTTTATTCTTCCTTTTGCTTGCTGTAATGAACTAGTTTCTTCTTTTACTTTTATAGGCAACTAGTATAGATTTTCCATTCTGAAGAAGAATAACTTATGCCCATGATGCAGCTTATTGGCATCGTTACAATATTGAAATTCACGCTGGAATGTGATTTTGTACCATGATTGACATGCAGTGTCTATCCTTACAACTATCTTCAACAGAATGGATACCCTAATCTTTTGTTTAAGATGATTTACCTATATCTGTGGCTTGTAAACTATTGGGGTTAGGGCGGTAGGCTTAGAATTTTGTTGGTTAGGCATAGTATATTTTTTGGTTGGCAGCTCAAGAAAGAATTGAATATCAGTTGTGCTAGTTGTAGGTCCATTTTAATGCAGTGGTGCTGTTGAAAAGTTCCACTGGTAAGAGAAAAATACACATTTTCTGCTTTGCTTGAAAACTAGAGCAACTTACAACCTGTGTTGGTCATGTTAACCTAAAAATAACATGTATCAACTAGCTTTCATTGCAAGCATTCTTATTATGTGAACTATCATCTAATACACCACGCAAGGTATATTTGCTGGAGGCTGCATGTTTCTTATTATGTTCACGGATTATCATTTGATTATAAATTACCTTACAATCCGCAGATTCCGACTGTTCTTAAGGAATATGGCATGACTTCTGTCACAGAAGGCATTGATGCAATTGCAACTACTCGAGTACTCATCACTAGAGATGTCACCGGTGATGAACATAGTGCATCCGGTTACTCCAGTCGTTCCTTCAGGTATAGTCCTATAAATAATCTCTCGCTCTCCGAGGGGTTCCTTTCCATCTTTCTTGTAATCTCTCGCTCTCCGAGGGGTTCCTTTCCATCTTTCTTGTCCCTACTATCTATTGTTTTGCATTCCTTTTTGACTCCTTACAAACTAATCTCTGTGTCTGTTCACTTCAGTGGGAGCGGTGCAGCTATGGACGTTGTTGTGTCCAGTGTCCGAGCTTACCTGAGTGCCCTGAACAAGATGTCCAGTTTTATTGGTGCAGTAAATGCCAGCAGCGAAGCACAGGAAAGCATAAGTGTGAAGACCTCAGAATGAGCGTCGACATTCCTTTTCTTTATCTCATCTCGGAGCAAGGTGGAAGGCCTGGCGAGAAGTGTTTGAAGTCCTGCATTCCATGTTACTAGTAAAGTGTTGGTTCGTGTTATAGAAACTGGGTATTCCAATTGGTGTGCATCCGAAGGTTGTTTGCTCTCCTTGGTGGATTGAACTTTACCCTGAACAATCAGCAATGTTAGAGCATATAATATCCAGTGTATGACTTTACAACCATACTCCCAACAAGTCAGATAATAAATGATTTCCTGGACATAACACCGTCTCAAATCTTATCATGTTTAAGTTTCTGGGCAAATTGTCAAAATGCAGTGTTATGGACGAAAATGTTGGAAAATATACTACTCGCTCGTCACTGATGTCTTAGATTTGTCTAAATTTAAATGTATCTCTACACTAAACAATGTATACATACATCCAAATTTAAATTTAGAGGTAGTAGGTTAATTGGATAAACGTTATTGTGGTAGGCTCCACCTCAATCAGGGTTGACTGCATCCACTTGCTCATGATTTGTGAGCCATATATGTTGACTGCGAAGGACGATCGGGTTACGCAGTTCCTTCCTTCTTCCTCACTTGGCAGGGCATTTCCAACCTAGAATTGTAGCGATGATGATGGGCGTGGTGACGGTGGAAGCTGGCGATTCAGGCTGGGTCAAGCACTCGGTTCCTGCGCTCCATCCCCACCTTGTGACCGGATAGAAGCTCCACGGCATCCTCCCTGCCCTTGGCGGCAGAAAGTGTAGGATGGCAGGGGCGGACGGTGGCAAGCATGACGGCGGCAAACATTAGCGAGCCTGGGGCCAGCCAGCACCTCATTCACGCATGCCAACCCTCCTATCCGACTGGATATAATGTATAGAAAATTGCAGGGAGACTTATATAGGATCTCTTCATTAGGTGAGATTATAAGATCAACTTATAAAAGTTATATTTACAAAATGCAAAAATATGGATAAAACATGTGTAACATACCTATGAGTTGTATCTACGACTACAAAAAAAATCAGCTCAAAATTCAACCTACATTTAGAGAAACATAAAAGATAGGTTCTCCTACAAATATTGTCAGCTTTGGGTTAATTGTTTTTCACACTATTCACTCCTAAATTTATCTTTTTTGGCTCTCTAAATATAGGTCGAATTTGAAGCAGCAATTTTTTTTGTATTGCATATGTAACACAGATGTATGTTGTCGATTCTTTTGAGAATATTTGAAATGTGTTTTATTTTCAGAAAAAATTGAGCTCATAGATCCTACCTAAGTTGTAGTGTTTTTTCTTAAATAACTGAAAATTGCAGTGACATATTATAACCTTTTCCTGTACCGATCGAGACAAGAGTCCCACTCCAGTGAATCATCTGAAGATTCAGCCTCCTAGCCATGTTCTTGCCCGAGGAGGACACGGAGCCGGATTCCGACTCCTACACGGAGCCGGAGTAGTACCTATCTCGAGTCGTCTGGCCCATCCTACAAATTCAGCAAACACCCGTCCGCTTTGCTCCACTCCCGATCGCAACCTGCCGTGCGTACGTGTGCTTAGCCTTAGATCGTCGTCGTCGTCAAAGAGCACGGAAGCCGGCGGCTACGACGGCACCAGCTCCTACCGGCCGATGGCAATCGTGGAGGACTTGACCGACGAGCAGTTCGACGAGCTTTGTCGACAATTCAAGCCCATGTCTCTTCCTCGCCGGTTTGAGCCCCCCGCGCCGGCCGTCGAGGCCAGGACGATCCTCGAGATCACGTTCGAGAACGGCTTCCCGGAGTTCTCCGACGGCACCAGCCACTACGACGTCGTGGCGGACGACGCGTACTCCGACGATAGCGACAGTGAGATCGAGGCGGACGACAGTGACATCGCGGTGGATGGGTTGTTCCAGGCACTCTTTCCGTATCATATATGAGTGATCCAGGGGCCGAGAGAGGACGGAGGTGGCCACACGGAGTGACGTAGGAGGTGTTTGTTTAGTCTTAATTTTTTGCTTTTAGATTTTGTGTTGTGTAAACTAAAGAACACCTAAATCTGTACTATTGATTTTGGATGGAAAATGATTCGTTGCCCCCGGGGGATAAGGCTCTCCCAGCCCCCGGGTCCCTAGCCGCCGGATCAACCATTTTGATGATTAGATTTGCATGTAGCAAAAAAATATATTCGGCAGCAAAAAATCACCCCCGGCAGCAAATGACTGAAGCAAAAAATGGTTCGTTCAGAAAAATAAAAATAAAAAGGTTGGACTCGCTGGAGACCTCCCCGAAGACCACGTAGCAAAAAAATGTGATAATGTAGCAAAGATGAAAATCGTGAGAGACATCGCCGGAGACAACGTAGCAAACATATTATCACAATGTGATGCTATTTTTTTGCTATAATTGTTTTGTTGTTTTGCTACTTTAATTTAAAAAAATTGCTACGAGCTCTCCGGCGAGATCTCCGGCGAGCTCAGCCTTTTTATTTGATTTCGTAACTGAACCGTTTTTTGCTACAATGTAGCAAAAGCGGGTTATGTTTTTGCTGTCGGGAGGTATTTTTTTGCTACATTCAGTAGAAGCAGATCTGACCGTCCAATATAGCCGATCCGACGGCTGGCGACCCGGGGCTGGGAAATCAGATCCCCGGGGATGCCCGACAGTTCCCATTTTGGATTTGAGTTTATTAGTTTATAGCATCATGCTACACACTCGTCCCGTTTGAAAACACGGTACACACCACACCGTAGTCGTGCATATTAGGCCCAGTTCTTTTCAGCTTCCTAAAGAGCTTAACCGCAAAATTAAGCCTAAACCGAAAAGAAGCTGGATTTTTAAGCCCAACTTAGCTTATCAGCTACCGCCTCTTTCTGTTTAGTTAGGAGAAGCGGTCAGAGGCCAGCTTCCCGCGGCTACCCGATCTTATTTTCTAATGTGAATTCTTCGCTTCCGAAACTAGCCCTGACACGAATCGTTATTACTGAGAAAATGCCCCTCAACATCCTCCTGTATCTCCTCTCTCACGTATCTCTCCTTGAGGAAACGAATCGCTGTGTTCGTAAAAAACAGAACGCATCCGGAGTCCTGGCTCGACGAGGCTAGGGTCACTACAAGAAATCTGCCATAATATGACGTTCTTTTATGACTAGAAATCAAAATGTCATAGCTTTATGACGTTCCTAGCTTTGACCGTCGTTGGCCACTCGGGGGGGGGGGCAAAACCCTAGAAAATCATGACGTTATTGGGCAAAAACATCATTGCCATATTAGGTCAAACCGTCATTATCAAAATTAAGTGGCCTACGACGTTTTTCTACTGCCGATTGCGAAAAATCAATAACGTCATTGGCATTTGGCTCAATACAATGGTATGTGTTTGGCTGCCATGTCATCCATTTTGCCTATGTGTCCCTTTTCGGGTCCCACGCGCCTCACACGTGTCACTAGAAGCATCTTGCTTGAACTAACTGACATGTAGGACCAAGCGATACTTGTGTCGTGTCCACGTGTCAATTTTCACCTACGTGCCATGTCCACGGGTCAAATTCCGCTTATGTGTCCACTTGACCTATCTAATGTGTGGAACCCATATGCCATACTGACAAAACATACAAGGTATGTGACACACGCACCTGACAGTAAGTGATACAAAACGATGTGGCATGTGGGCCACAAATAATAAACTTCGGTGACATGTAGCCCATTGACTTGTACCCAATACACTCGCGTGTGGCATAATGGAACAAAAAAAGCTTTTTTTTTATGAGATGACAATAGAAATAGAGATATCCAGCAATTCCGTGGACACATTTTTCTAGCCAATCGAAATGCATGAAGGAGGCTACCCACGGATCACCCATCAAAATGGATCTTAGCCATCTACAATAGCCTGATCCAACGCTTGGGAACTCACTCTTCGCCGCACCGAAATTTTGGAGCGAATCTGCTTGCATTGTGAAATTGGTGTTGGCGCCACAGGCTTTCGATTTTGGGCCGCAGGAGACCAAAATTTGGTCCGAAAGTTTTTCTAGGTCAGCCCGTATCCAACCCCACCTACTCCTCTCATAGACCCCTCCCTCGTCTCCTCCACACACCCTCGTGCGCCGCCTCCACCTTGATTAAGATCTCTTCCTTCCCCGGCGCCACATCGCCGGCCACCGCAGACCTCCGGCGCCTCTCCTCCCCTCCGCACCACCTCCGGCCCCTCACCCTCGACCGGTCTACACCCATCTCCCCTCGTGGGATTTCTCCCCTGCGGCTGACCCCATATAGATCGAGGGAGCACGCCCGCCGTGCTGCCCCTTCTCGCCAGTGGCCAGGCTTCAACAGCCAGCCGACCTACTGATACGTCTCAAACGTATCTATAATTTCTTATGTTCCATGCTACTTTTATGATGATACTCACATGTTTTATACACACTTTATGTCATTATTATGCATTTTCCGGCACTAACCTATTGACGAGATGCCGAAGAGCCAGTTGTTGTTTTGTGCTGTTTTTGGTTTCAGAAATCCTACAAAGAAAATATTCTCGGAATTGGACGAAATCAACGCCCAGGGTCTTATTTTTCCACGAAGCTTCCAGAAGACCGAAGAGCATACGAAGTGGGGCCACGAGGCGCCGCCACGCTAGGGCCGCGCGACCAGGGAGGGGCCCGCGCCGCCCTAGTGTGTGGGCCCCTCGTCAGCCCCCCGACGCTGCCCTTCCGCCTATTTATTCCCTCCATCGCGAAAACCCTATTACCGAGAGCTACGATATGGAAAACCTTCCAGAGACGCAGCCGCCGCCAATCCCATCTCGGGGGATTCAGGAGATCGCCTCCGGCACCCTGCCGGAGAGGGGAATCATCTCCCGGAGGACTCTTCATCACCATGATCGCCTCCGGATTGATGTGTGAGTAGTTCCTCATTGGACTATGGGTCCATAGGAGTAGCTAGATGGTTGTCTTCTCCTAATTGTGCTATCATGTTAGATCTTATGAGCTGCCTATCATGATCAAGATCATCTATTTGTAATGCTACATGTTGTGTTTGTTGGGATCCGATGAATATGGAATACTATGTCAAGTTGATTATCAATCTATCATATATGTGTTGTTTATGTTCTTGCATGCTCTCCGTTGCTAGTAGAGGCTCTGGCCAAGTTGATACTTGTAACTTCAAGAGGGAGTATTTATGCTCGATAGTGGGTTCATGCCTCCACTGAATCTGGGACAGTGACAGAAAGTTCTAAGGTTGTGGATGTGTTGTTGCCACTAGGGATAAAACATCAATGCTTTGTCTAAGGATATTTGTGTTGATTACATTACACACTATACTTAATGCAATTGTCTGTTGTTTGCAACTTAATACTGGAAGGGGTACGGATGCTAACCCGAAGGTGGACTTTTTAGGCATAGATGCATGCTGGATAGCGGTCTATGTACTTTGTCGTAATGCCCTGATTAAATCTCATAGTAGTCATCGTGCATTGTTATGCCCTCTCTATTTGTCAATTGCCCAACTGTAATTTGTTCACCCAACATGCTATTTTTTATTGGAGAGACACCACTAGTGAACTGTGGACCCCGGTCCATTCTTTACATCTGAATACAATCTACTGCAAACTTTACTGTTCTTCGCAAACAAACATCATCTTCCACACTATACATTTAATCCTTTGTTTACAGCAAGCTGATACGTCTCCGACGTATCGATAATTTCTTATGTTCTATGCCACATTATTGATGATACCTACATGTTTTATGCATACTTTATGTCATATTCGTGCATTTTCTGGAACTAACCTATTAACAAGATGCCGAAGTGCCAGTTGCTGTTTTCTGCTGTTTTTGGTTTCAGAAATCCTAGTAACGAAATATTCTCGGAATCGGACGAAATCAACGCCCGAGGTTCCTATTTTACCCGGAAGCATCCGGAACACACGAGAACCGCGCAGAGAAGGGGGCGGGGCCACCACACCACACCCCGGCGCGGCCAAAGGGGGCGCCCCCTAGGGTGTGGGCCCCCGAGAAGCCCTCTGCGCCGCCTCTCCGCCTATATAAAGCCCCCGACCTAAAAACCTCGGGGCGTTCGACGAAAACCACGAAAACCTTCCGGAGCCGCCGCCATCGCGAAGCCAAGATCCGGGGGACAAGAGTCTCCGTTCCGGCACCCTACCGGAGCGGGGAAGTGCCCCGGAAGGCTTCTCCATCGACACCGCTGCCATCTCCACCGCCATCTTCATCACCGCTGCTGCTCCCATGAGGAGGGAGTAGTTCTCCATCGAGGCTCGGGGCTGTACCGGTAGCTATGTGGTTCATCTCTCTCCTATGTGCTTCAATACAATAATCTCATGAGCTGCCTTACATGATTGAGATTCATATGATGATGCTTGTAATCTAGATGTCACTATGCTAGACAATTGAGTTTTACTTATGTGATCTCCGGAGACTCCTTGTCCCACGTGTGTAAAGGTGACGAGTGTGTGCACCGTGTGGGTCTCTTAGGCCATATTTCACAGAATACTTACTCAATGTTGAATGGCATAGTGAGGTGCTTATTTATATCTCTTTATGATTGCAGCATGTTTGTATCACAATTTATCTATGTGCTACTCTAGTGATGTGTTATTAAAGTAGTTTTATTCCTCCTGCATGTGTGCAAAGGTGACGGTGCGTGCACCGTGTTAGTACTTGGTTTATGCTATGAGCATGATCTCTTGTAGATTGCGAAGTTAACTATTGCTATGATAATATTGATGTGATCTATTCCTCCTACATATGCATGAAGGTGACGGTGTGCATGCTATGCTAGTACTTGGTTTAGTCTGTTGATCTATCTTACACTAAAGGTTACTAAAATATGAGCATTATTGTGGAGCTTGTTAACTCCGGCATTGAGGGTTCGTGTAATCCTACGCAATGTGTTCATCATCCAACAAGAGTGTAGAGTATGCATTTATCTATACTGTTATGTGATCAATGTTGAGAGTGTCCACTAGTGAAAGTCTAATCCCTAGGCCTTGTTCCTAAATATCGCTATCGCTGCTTGTTTCTTGCTTTCTCTGCGTTACTACGCTGCGTTACTACTGCTTGTTTACTCGTCCTGGGCAAAGCACTTTTACCGGTGCCGTTGCTACTACTTATTCATACCACCTGTATTTCACTATCTCTTCGCCGAACTAGTGCACCTATTAGGTGTGTTGGGGACACAAGAGACTTCTTGCTTTGTGGTTGCGAGGGTTGCATGAGAGGGATATCTTTGACCTCTTCCTCCCCGAGATCGATAAACCTTGGGTGATCCACTTAAGGGAAACTTGCTCGCTGTTCTACAAACCTCTGCTCTTGGAGGCCCAACACTGTCTACAAGAATAGAAGCTCCCGTAGACATCAAGCACTTTTCCGGCGCCGTTGCCGGGAGGAAAGGTAAAAGGCTCTCATACTACGGTCCCGGGTAAAGTATTTTTCGGCGCCGTCGTGTGTGTGCTCAAAGCTATTTCCTTTAGATCCTGCAATTGCATCTTTTTGTTTCTTGTTTACACTAGTTTGGCATAATGTACAAGAGTGAGCTTCTTATTCTATTTCCTGATTTAAAACATGGATTGTTTGATGCGAAAATTAAAAAACCTATGAAATCTTATTTGCATCGTTGGTAGTAATATTAGTATGAACACTTCGAACACCATTGTTGATAATGATATAGAAAGTTCTAAGCTTGGGGAAGCTGGTTTTCATGATATTTTTAGTCCCCCAAGCATTGAGGAGAAAATTTTCTTTGATGATACTTTGCCTCCTATTTCTGATGATGATAATGATAGTGGTCTTTTTGTGCCACCTACTATGGAGAGTGAATTTTGTTGTGATTATACTATGCCTCCTACACTTGATGAGAATAATAATGATAGCTACTTTGTTGAATTTGCTCCCACTACAACTAATAAAATTGATTATGCTTATGTGGAGAGTAATAATTTTATGCATGAGACTCATGATAAGAATGCTTTATGTGATAGTTATATTGTTGAGTTTTCTCATGTTGCTACTGAAAGTTATTATGAGAGAGGAAAATATGGTTGTAGAAATTTTCATGTTACTAAAATGCCTCTCTATGTGCTGAAATTTTTGATGCTACACTTGTTTTATCTTCCTATGCTTGTTACTTTGCTCTTCATGAACTTGTTTATTTACAAGATTCCTATGCATAGGAAGCATGTTAGACTTAAATGTGTTTTGAATTTGCCTCTTGATGCTCTCTTTTGCTTCAAATACTATTTCTTGCGAGTGCATCATTAAAACTGCTGAGCCCATCTTAAACGGCTATAAAGAAAGAACTTCTTGGGAGATAACCCATGTGTTATTTTGCTACAGTACTTTGTTTTATATTTATGTCTTGGAAGTTGTTTACTACTGTAGCAACCTCTCCTTATCTTAGTTTTATGTTTTGTTGTGCCAAGTAAAGTCTCTATGGTAAAGTTGATGCTAGATTTGGATTGCTGCGCAGAAACAGCATTGCTGTCTGTCACGAATCTGGGTCTAATTCTCTGTAGGTAACTCAGAAAATTATGCCAATTTACGTGAGTGATCCTCAGATATGTACGCAACTTTCATTAGTTTTGAGTTTTTCCATTTGAGCAAGTCTGGTGCCATTTTAAAATTCGTCTTTACGGACTGTTCTGTTTTTGACAGATTCTGCCTTTTATTTCGCATTGCTTCTTTCACTGTGTTGGGTGGATTTCTTTGTTCCATTACCTTCCAGTAGCTTTGAGCAATGTCCAGAAGTGTTAAGAATGATTGTGTCACCTCTGAACATGTGAGTTTTTGATTATGCACTAACCCTCTAATGAGTTTGCTTAAAGTTTGGTGTGGAGGAAGTTTTCAAGGGTCAAGAGAGGAGGATGATATACTATGATCAAGGAGAGTGAAAGCTCTAAGCTTGGGGATGCCCCGGTGGTTCATCCCTGCATATTTCAAGAAGACTCAAGCATCTAAGCTTGGGGATGCCCAAGGCATCCCCTTCTTCATCGATAAATTATCAGGTTCCTTCTCTTGAAACTATATTTTTATTCGGTCACATCTTATGTGCTTTACTTGGAGCGTCTATGTGCTTTTGTTTTTGTTTTTGTTTGAATAAATTGGATTACATCATGCTTGTGTGGGAGAGAGACACGCTCCGCTGGTTCATATGAACACATGTGTTCTTAGCTCATAATATTCATGGCGAAGTTTCCTCTTCGTTAAATTGTTATATGGTTGGAATTGGAAAATGATACATGTAGTAATTGCTATAATGTCTTGGGTAATGTGATACTTGGCAATTGTTGTGCTCATGTTTAAGCTCTTGCATCATATGCTTTGCACCTATTACTGAAGAAATACATAGAGCATGCTAAAATTTGGTTTGCATAATTGGTCTCTCTAAGGTCTAGATAATTTCTAGTAAGGTGTTTGAACAACAAGGAAGACGATGTATAGTCTTATAATGCTTGTAATATGTCTTTTATGTGAGTTTTGCTGTACTAGTTCATCCTTATGTTTGCTTCAAACAACCTTGCTAGCCTAAACCTTGTATCGAGAGGGAATACTTCTCATGCATCCAAATCCTTGAGCCAAACAACACTATGCCATTTGTGTCCACCATACCTACCTACTACATGGTATTTCCTGCCATTCCAAAGTAAATTGCTTGAGTGCTACCTTTAAACAATTCAAAATTTATTACCTCTGATTTGTGTCAATGTTTTATAGCTCATGAGGAAGTATGTGGTGTTTATCTTTCAATCTTGTTGGGCAACTTTCACCAATGGACTAGTGGCTTCATCCGCTTATCCAATAATTTTGCAAAAAGAGCTGGCAATGGGATTCCTAGTCCCAAATTAATTAACAAAAATAGACACTCCTCCATGGCATGTGATTGTTGGACGGCACCCGAAGGATTTGGTTAGCCATGGCTTGTGTAAGCAAAGGTTGGGAGGAGTGTCATCATAATAAAACTAAAATAAAAAGGCACTCCTTCATGGTATGAGATTGTTGGCAGGCACCCGAGGATTCGGTTAGCCATGGTTTGTGAAAGAAAGGTTGGAAGGAGTGCCATCCAAAAATAAAATAAAATGGGAGCCGCTCTTTGAAGGTTTGTCCGGCAAGGGGGTTAGAGTACCCGCTACCATTCGTTGACAACAACATACACCTCTCAAAACTTTATTTTTATGCTCTCTTTATGTTTTCAAAATCAAAGCTCTAGCACAAATATAGCAATCGATGCTTTTCCTCTATGGAGGACCATTCTTTTACTTTTTATGTTGAGTCAGTCCACCTATCTCTCTCCACCTCAAGAAGCAAACACTTGTGTGAACTATGCATTGATTCTTACATACTTGCTTATTGCATTTGTTATATTGCTTTGCATTGACAATTATCCATGAGATACACATGTTATAAGTTGAAAGCAACCGCTGAAACTTTATCTTCCATTGTGTTGCTTCAATATCTTTACTATAAATTATTGCTTTATGAGTTAACTCTTATGCAAGACTTATTGATGCCTGTCTTGAAAGTGCTATTCATGAAAAGTCATTGCTTTATGATTCAGTTGTTTACTCATGTCATTACCATTGTTTTGATCGCTGCATTCATTACATATATTTACAATATGATCAAGGTTATGATGGCATATCACTTCAGAAATTATCTTTGTTATCGTTTTACTCCGCTCGGGACGAGCAGAACTAAGCTTGGGGATGCTTGATACGTCTCCGACGTATCGATAATTTCTTATGTTCTATGCCACATTATTGATGATACCTACATGTTTTATGCATACTTTATGTCATATTCGTGCATTTTCTGGAACTAACCTATTAACAAGATGCCGAAGTGCCAGTTCCTGTTTTCCGCTGTTTTTGGTTTCAGAAATCCTAGTAACGAAATATTCTCGGAATCGGACGAAATCAACGCCCAGGTTCCTATTTTACCCGGAAGCATCCAGAACACACGAGAACCGCCAGAGAAGGGGGGCAGGGCCACCACACCACACCCCGGCGCGGCCAAAGGGGGGCGCCCCCTAGGGTGTGGGCCCCCCGAAGCCCTCCTGCGCCGCCTCTCCGCCTATATAAAGCCCCCGACCTAAAAACCTCGGGGCGTTCGACGAAAACCACGAAAACCTTCCGGAGCCGCCGCCATCGCGAAGCCAAGATGCTGGGGGACAGGAGTCTCCGTTCCGGCACCCTGCCGGAGCGGGGAAGTGCCCCCGGAAGGCTTCTCCATCGACACCGCTGCCATCTCCACCGCCATCTTCATCACCGCTGCTCGCTCCCATGAGGAGGGAGTAGTTCTCCATCGAGGCTCGGGGCTGTACCGGTAGCTATGTGGTTCATCTCTCTCCTATGTGCTTCAATACAATAATCTCATGAGCTGCCTTACATGATTGAGATTCATATGATGATGCTTGTAATCTAGATGTCACTATGCTAGACAATTGAGTTTTACTTATGTGATCTCCGGAGACTCCTTGTCCCACGTGTGTAAAGGTGACAGTGTGTGCACCGTGTGGGTCTCTTAGGCCATATTTCACAGAATACTTACTCAATGTTGAATGGCATAGTGAGGTGCTTATTTATATCTCTTTATGATTGCAGCATGTTTGTATCACAATTTATCTATGTGCTACTCTAGTGATGTGTTATTAAAGTAGTTTTATTCCTCCTGCATGTGTGCAAAGGTGACGATGCGTGCACCGTGTTAGTACTTGGTTTATGCTATGATCATGATCTCTTGTAGATTGCGAAGTTAACTATTGCTATGATAATATTGATGTGATCTATTCCTCCTACATATGCATGAAGGTGACGAGTGTGCATGCTATGCTAGTACTTGGTTTAGTCTCGTTGATCTATCTTACACTAAAGGTTACTAAAATATGAGCATTATTGTGGAGCTTGTTAACTCCGGCATTGAGGGTTCGTGTAATCCTACGCAATGTGTTCATCATCCAACAAGAGTGTAGAGTATGCATTTATCTATTCTGTTATGTGATCAATGTTGAGAGTGTCCACTAGTGAAAGTCTAATCCCTAGGCCTTGTTCCTAAATATCGCTATCGCTGCTTGTTTACTCGTTTCTATTGCGTTACTCTCTGCTGCGTTACTACTCGCTTGTTTCTTGTCCTGGGCAAAGCACTTTTCCGGTGCCGTTGCTACTACTTATTCATACCACCTGTATTTCACTATCTCTTCGCCGAACTAGTGCACCTATTAGGTGTGTTGGGGACACAAGAGACTTCTTGCTTTGTGGTTGCGGGGTTGCATGAGAGGGATATCTTTGACCTCTTCCTCCCTGAGATCGATAAACCTTGGGTGATCCACTTAAGGGAAACTTGCTGCTGTTCTACAAACCTCTGCTCTTGGAGGCCCAACACTGTCTACAAGAATAGAAGCTCCCGTAGACATCACAAGCCGGTGAGATTGACAACCTCACTATTACGTTGGGGCAAAGTACTTTGATTGTGTTGTGCAGGTTCCACGTTGGCGCCGGAATCCCTGGTGTTGCGCCGCACTACACTCCGTCACCAACGACCTTCACGTGGCCCTTGACTCCTACTGGTTCGATAAACCTTGGTTTCTTACTGAGGGAAACTTGCTGCTGTACGCATCACACCTTCCACTTGGGGTTCCCAACGGGCGCGTCATCAAGCTAAATTTCTGGCGCCGTTGCCGGGGAGATCAAGACACGCTGCAAGGGGAGTCTCCCACTTCCAATCTCTTTACTTTGTTTTTTTCTTGCTTTACTTTATTTTATTACTGCTTTGTTTGTTCTCTATATCAAAATACAAAAAATTAGTTACTTGCATTTACTTTATTTACTGTCTTGTTTGCCATCTCTATATTAAAAACACAAAAAATTAGTTACTTGCATTTACTTTATTTAGTTTGCTTTATTTACTACTGCTAAAATGGGTACTCCTGAGAATACTAAGTTGTGTGATTTCAGTAGTACAAATAATAATGATTTCCTATACACACCTATTGCTCCACCTGCTACTACAGCAGAATTTTTCGAAATTAAACCTACTTTACTAAATCTTGTTATGAGAGAGAAATTTTCTGGTGTTAGTTCTGATGATGCTGGTGCCCATCTTAATAATTTTGTTGAACTTTGTGAAATGCAAAAGTATAAGGATGTAGATGGTGATATTATAAAATTAAAATTGTTTCCTTTCTCCTTAAGAGGAAGAGCTAAAGATTGGTTGCTATCTTTGCCTAAGAATAGTATTGATTCATGGACTAAATGTAAGGATGCTTTCATTGGTAGATATTATCCCCCTACTAAAATTATATCTTTGAGAAGTAGCATAATGAATTTTAAGCAATTGGATAATGAGCATGTTGCCCAAGCATGGGAAAGAATGAAATCTTTGGTCAAAAATTGCCCTACCCATGGACTGACTACTTGGATGATCATCCAAACCTTTTATGCAGGACTGAATTTTTCTTCGCGAAACTTATTGGATTCAGCTGCTGGAGGTACTTTTATGTCCATCACCTTAGGCGCCGCAACAAAGCTTTTTGATAATATGATGATCAACTACTCTGAATGGCACACTGAAAGGGCTCCACAAGGTAAGAAGGTAAATTCTGTTGAAGAAACGTCCTCCTTGAGTGATAAGATTGATGCTATATATTATGTCTATGCTTGTGAATGGTAGATCTAATGTTGATCCTAATAATGTTCCTTTAGCTTCATTGGTTGCTCAAGAAGAGCATGTTGATGTGAACTTCATTAAAAATAATAATTTCAACAACAATGCTTATAGGAATAATTCGGTAACAACTATAGGCCATATCCTTCTAATAATAGTAATGATTATGGAAATTCTTATGGTAATTCTTACAAAAATAATAGGAGTGTACCCCCTGGTCTTGAAGCCATGCTTAAAGAATTTATTAGTACACAAACTGCTTTCAACAAATCTGTTGAAGAAAAGCTGGATAAAATTGATATTCTTGCTTCTAAGGTTGATAGTCTTGCTGCTGATGTTGATCTTTTAAAATTTAAAGTTATGCCTAATGAAACTAAAGATATTAAGTCATTTGCTACAGCAAACGCTATCCAAGTTCGAATTAATGAAAATATTAGATTGATGACTGAATTGTATGCTAGGTGGGAAAGAGAAGAAAATGCTAAAGAGAATAATGTAGCTAAAGTTTGGACTATTACCACCACTAGTAATGTTGATGCTTCACATGTTGCTAGACCTCCTACTATCAATGGTAAAATAATTGGTGTTAGCAATGTTTCTACTCCTAATGCAAAGCGTGCAAAACTGCCTGAAACTGTTAAAACTGCTGAAACTTCTTGTGATAAAACTGCTGAAATTTTTCAAAATATTGGGGACAATAATCCCATTGCTGTAGATCATAATGGTTTATATTTTGATGATTGTCATATCTCTGAAGTTATTATGTTCTTACAAAAACTTGCTAGAAGTCCTAATGCTAGTGCTATAAATTTGTCCTTTACAAAACATATTACAAATGCTCTCATAAAAGCTAGAGAAGAGAAACTAAAACTTGAAACTTCTATTCCTAGAAAGTTAGAAGATGGTTGGGAGCCCATCATTAAGATGAAGGTCAATGATTTTTATTGTAATGCTTTATATGATCTTGGTGCAAGTATTTCTGTTATGCCTAAGAAAATCTATGCTATGCTTGACTTGCCACCATTGAAAAATTGTTATTTGGATGTTAATCTTACTGATAATTCTGCAAAGAAACCTTTCGGGAGGATTGATAATGTTCGCATTACGGTTAACAATAACCTTGTCCCCGTTGATTTTGTTGTCTTGGATATTGAATGCAATGCATCTTGTCCCATTATTTTGGGAAGACCTTTTCTTCGAACTGTTGGCGCTATTATTGATATGAAGGAAGAGATATGAAGTATCAATTTCCTCTTAAGGAAGGTATGGAAAACTTCCATAGAAAGAGAATGAAGTTGCCTTTTGATTCTATTATTAGAACAAATTATGATGTTGATGCTTCATCTCTTGATGTTACTTGATTCACACTTTCTGCGCCTAGCTGAAAGGCGTTAAAGAAAAGCGCTTATGGGAGACAAACCATTATTTTACTTCCGCACTTTTGTTTTATATTTGAGTCTTGGAAATTGTTACTACTGTAGCAACCTCTCCTTATCTTTATTTTATTGCATTTTTGTGCCAAGTAAACTCTTTGATAGTAAAGATGATACTAGATTTGGATTACTGCGCAGAAACAGATTTCTTACTGTCACGAAATTAAGAAGCCCCGTCTGTAGGTAATTTAGAAAAATCTCCCAATTTACGTGCGTGATCCTCAGATATATACGCAACTTTCATTCAATTTGAGCCTTTTCATCTGAGCAAGTTAAGTGCCCCAGAAAAATTCGTCTTTACGAACTGTTCTGTTTTGACAGATTCTGCCTTTTATTTCGCATTGCCTGTTTTGATATGTTTGATGGATTTCTTTGTTCCATTAACTTTCAGTAGGTTTGTGCAATGTCCAGAAGTGTTAAGAATGATTATGTCACCTCTGAATATGTGAATTTTTGATTATGCACTAACCCTCTAATGAGTTTGTTTTGAGTTTGGTGTGGAGGAAGTTTTCAAGGATCAAGAGAGGAGGATGATACAATATGATCAAGAAGAGTGAAAAGTCTAAGCTTGGGGATGCCCCAGTGGTTCATCCCTGCATATTTTAAGAAGACTCAAGCATCTAAGCTTGGGGATGCCCAAGGATCCCTTCTTCATCGACAACTTATCAGGCAACCTCTAGTGAAACTATATTTTCATTCCGTCACATCTTATGTGTTTTACTTGGAGCGTCTGTATGTTTTTGTTTTTGTTTTTGTTTGAATAAAATCGGATCCTAGCATTCTTTGTGTGGGAGAGAGACACGCTCCGCTGTTGCATATGAACACATGTGTTCTTAGCTTTACTTTTAATGTTCATGGCGAAGGTTGAAACTGCTTCGTTCATTGTTATATGGTTGGAGACGAGAAAATGCTTCATGTGGTAGTGGTATAATGAAATACTTGTAGATCATTAAGCTTTGATAACCTGATTCTTTGCAAACATTTTGAGGTATTTAGATGGTAAGGCTTGTTGTTTAAGTAAGTTAAAATCGGTAGTGGATTGTTGTCTTTAAGCTTGTGCCGTACTATAAACTCTACTTAAATAGTTGAAGGTGTAGTTGGACTTGATAGCTTTCCATGTCTAAGAGCTCATCGTAATAACTAAGTTGTGCTGAAGGTCGAGGGAGCTAGCGGGGTACTTGTGCCACCGTGAACGGCCCTCCTTGGAGTGAATTTTAATCATGCTCTTAATGTTGAACCTGCTAGTTGTTTGCAATGAGCTTGTGAGTTCTTTTTGACTAATGTTAAGCTACGGTTTTTGGCACTTCCACCATCCAAATTTGCTAGCCTCTTCGGTACTGTGCATTGCCTTTTGCTCACATTGAGAATTGTGCATACTTCGCCAGTACATCCAAACCCGTGGGAGGACTTTCTCTTGTTCTCCTACACATAAGCCCATACATCTTCCTCAAAACAGCCACTATACCTACCTACCACAGCATTTCCATAGCTGTTCCGAGATATATTGCCATGCAAATTCCATTTTACATTACATGACTTGTTGTCATTTATTATTTATATATTGCTTTGCATGATTCTATACAGCTGATGTGTGGTTTACCCATGTTACGCTAGATCATTGCACATCCTGCTACACTGGCAGAGGCATACAGTTTTATACATCATGTTTTATTCATTATGAGTTATGTGTACCAAAAAGTGTGTTGTCATATTAGGATGTTACCCCTAAAAGTGAAAAGAGCCATGGAGGCCATCAAAAAGAGAAACAGAAAAAGAAAAAAAATAGAAAAAAAGAAAAAGGAAAAAAAAGAAAAAAAAGAAAAAGGGGGCAACATTACTATATTTTATCCACACTTGTGCTTATGTTTTAGCACCTGCAGTATTCATAGTCATCATTTGTGCTCGTGTTTAGCACCTACACTCCATATGAGAGAGTTTTCATGTTTTACTAGTATAACTATGTGGGGAATTTACACTATAGAACTTGGGTTGTATATTCCAATGATGAGCTTCCTCAAAAGTGCTCTAGGTCTTCGTGAGCAACCAAGTTGGATGCACCCCACTAGTTCAATTGGAGAGCTTTCATACACATATAGCTCTATGTGCATCCGTTGCATGGCAATCACTACTCCTTGCATAGCTTCGATTATAAGACTTCCTCTTGTCTAATGATCACTTATAGCTTTGTGAGACTTTCTTTCATTGGCCTTCCAAATCCCCATTAACGTTCTTTTTGCCATAACATCCTGGTGCCAATACCAAATGCTTGCACTCACCGGTTGAGTAGGCTTCGAAACAGTTGATTCATGACGTTCATGTTTATTTTTACTTGACTGAATCCTTCTATGTTGTGAAAATTTACTTGATGCTTGGAATGAAGGATAGAACTTCTACGCTGGATACTTAAAATATCTTTAATGAACTTTGTACAGTTTCACGTCTTTAAAGCAATAGATCATGAAAACTTTTAGCTTGTTTAACTCTTGCATTATCATCTCTTATATCAGCTATAGACATTTGCTTTGAATAATTTGATCTCAGCTCATATGCTTTACAATAGTATTGATCAAGATTATGATAGCATGTCACTTCAGAAATTATCCTTGTTATCGTTTACCTACTCGAGGGCGAGTAGGAACTAAGCTTGGGGATGCTTGATACGTCTCAAACGTATCTATAATTTCTTATGTTCCATGCTACTTTTATGATGATACTCACATGTTTTATACACACTTTATGTCATTATCATGCATTTTCCGGCACTAACCTATTGACGAGATGTCGACGAGCCAGTTGCTGTTTTCTGCTGTTTTTGGTTTCGAAATCCTACAAAGGAAATATTCTCGGAATTGGACGAAATCAACGCCCAGGGTCTTATTTTTCCACGAAGCTTCCAGAAGACCGAAGAGCATATGAAGTGGGGCCACGAGGCGCCGCCACGCTAGGGCCGCGCGGCCAGGGAGGGGCCCCGCCGCCCTAGTGTGTGGGCCCCTCGTCAGCCCCCCGACGCTGCCCTTCCGCCTATTTATTCCCTCCGTCGCGAAAACCCTATTACCGAGAGCTACGATACGGAAAACCTTCCAGAGACGCAGCCGCCGTCAATCCCATCTCGGGGGATTCAGGAGATCGCCTCCGGCACCCTGCCGGAGAGGGGAATCATCTCCCGGAGGACTCTTCATCACCATGATCGCCTCCGGATTGATGTGTGAGTAGTTCCTCATTGGACTATGGATCCATAGGAGTAGCTAGATGGTTGTCTTCTCCTAATTGTGCTATCATGTTAGATCTTGTGAGCTGCCTATCATGATCAAGATCATCTATTTTTAATGCTACATGTTGTGTTTGTTGGGATCCGATGAATATGTAATACTATGTCAAGTTGATTATCAATCTATCATATATGTGTTGTTTATGTTCTTGCATGCTCTCCGTTGCTAGTAGAGGCTTTGGCCAAGTTGATACTTGTAACTCCAAGAGGGAGTATTTATGCTCGATAGTGGGTTCATGCCTCCATTGAATGCAGGACGAGTGACGAAAGTTCTAAGGTAGTGTATGTGTCTGTTGCCACTAGGGATAAAACATCAATGCTTTGTCTAAGGATATTTGTGTTGATTACATTACACACCATACTTAATGCAATTGTCTCAGTTGTTTGCAACTTAATCATTGGAGGGGTGCGGATGCTAACCCGAAGGTGGACTTTTTAGGCATAGATGCATGCTGAATAGCGATCTATGTACTTTGTCGCAATGCCCTGATTAAATCTCATAGTAGTCATCGTGATATGTATGTGCATTGTTATGCCCTCTCTATTTGTCAATTGCCCAACTGTAATTTGTTCACCCAACATGCTATTTCTTATTGGAGAGACACCACTAGTGAACTGTGGACCCCGGTCCATTCTTTACATCTGAATACAATCTACTGCAAACATTGTTCTTTACTGTTCTTCGCAAACAAACATCATCTTCCACACTATACATTTAATCCTTTGTTTACAGCAAGCCGGTGAGATTGACAACCTCACTGTTACGTTGGGGCAAAGTACTCTGATTGTGTTGTGCAGGTTCCACGTTGGCGCCGGAATCCCTGGTGTTGCGCCGCACTACACTCCGTCACCAACGACCTTCACGTGGCCCTTGACTCCTACTGGTTCGATAAACCTTGGTTTCTTGCGAGGGAAACTTGCTGCTGTACGCATCACACCTTCCACTTGGGGTTCCCAACGGGCGTGTGCTTTACGCGTCATCACCTACCATCCCGTTGCCCCTCCGCTGCTTCCCATCCTCCTATTTCGGGTCGAGGGAACAACCATACGACAAGGGAGGCAACAGGTGATGTTGAACATGTTCGGCAACCGGATTCACCCTACGGGCCAGATGCGGTAGGTCTACAAGCCCATGCCTTCACTGACGATGGTGTTCCCGTGTTCTACAGGACCGCCAACAACAGCGCGCAGTTGGTATTTTACTTCGACTACGCGCCGTATGCCTAGCAGTAGCCTCATAAAGCAGTAGATGATTTGGCTTTCGTGTCTGCTAACAACTTGCGATAGAACAGTAGAGGATATTAGATGCGGATCACGATTTGCGGTGGCATCTCGCCGGGCTAGATGCAGATCTATTTTAGTTGGTAAAAATTGTTGTTTAGGTTTGTTCGGAATAACAATACGGGCTTCATGGGTACAAAATCACCTTCCTCGTTTTGTTCTAGCTAGGATTTATTGAATCCATTCATGCTATATTGTTGCTGCCTAGTCTTTCCTTCATTGCATATTTATTCAGATGAATAATTTTGTGGAAATATTAGTCCTCTTTATTATGAATCAAGATTTGATATCAATTTCTGCTCATGCTTATTTTATTTCCAAGTGGGAAAAATTTACGTAGTTGTAGGTCACTAGATGTTTTTGGGTATCCATTTGGATGAGCTGCATGTGGATCCATCGAAGCATCCCTAGGTTGGTTTTGGTGCTTGTCTGAGAGGAGGTTTGTCTCACCTTCTCCTAAATTTGATAACTTGTTTGCTGCCTGCGTGGATGGGAATTTTATAGAAATTTTGGTTCCTGGACATGTCAATCACATTGTTCTCTGACTGTTTATGTGTGTTTTCCTGTGAACGAGAGGAAGAGGTTTGGGCTGCGATGTCTACCGCCCTGCTGGAACGGGCTTTGGTTGGACCTCCGATCAAGCTTATGTTAGACTTTGACCCAGGGTGTTGACAAACTTATATGTGTTGTTGTTTCAAATGTCCTTCATTTGTTATCAGTGGATTAGGGAAAAACTTTCTGGTAGCAAACCAAGTTGGTGATAGTGTTTATTGATTTGTTAGCTTGCTCCATGCGTGTCTGTGTATCCCCTTGCTCATTTGTGGCGCATGAGTATTTGCTGCATTGTCTGGAGGCAATTATTTTACCAAGTATGCAATGTACTGAATTAATTTAGTACTACTCCTCTAGGGTTGTATCAAACCCGACACAACGTGTATTAGTTCAACAATGTGTAGATGCTTTCCTAGGGTCCTTTTACTGATTACTACAACTGTGTGTGCTTGCAGTCTAGATGCCAGCCATAGGAGTAAAGTCAATGGTTGCTTTACACCATCTTGGAGTACTAATTTTTCTTCAACTAGACTTAATTTTCTTGCAGTAGAGTAACTTCCTGATGGCAATAGTTGCATATCACAGAGATACGCTGCTGCTAGAGCAGGCGAGGTGTGCTTCTTGGAACTGGCTAGGTGCGAGCTGGTGAGATGCTGTCGAGCCTGAAGCAATGATGCCTTCTCTAGATTAGGTAAGTCTTTGGTCTATCTTATTCTCCTCTTTGTTACTTGGTTGATGGGCCATGATGATGTGCATTATTTTGAGTCAAGTACCTATGTGATATGGAATATATGGTCTGAATAGCTTTGTATTAGGGTCCGATCAAGTCTCTATGATGTTACTTTATGGTTAATTATATACGTGTTGCTTTCTTTTCAGTTTATGATGTAAGTGATAAGTCATAGTCATAATGATCTCCATAAAATGGAAAATATTATACTCCAATTCTCTATTTTCGAATTTATTGGCTGCATGATGTTCCAGGGGTAGCATTTACATGACTAGCCCTCTTTTATTTCACTTTAGGCCATGCTCTCATTTCTCTTGCAGTAGATAGAGGCACAAATCTCTTACAGTCTGATGCATATTTTTCTTTGAAAGCTTAATGTTTTGTGAATCGTGAAACTATTATTTTGTCAAGTCCCTGATTCTTGAATGGTTTTCATTATTGGCTTGACCAGTTAAGTATGTACTTGTGGACTAATTTTCCTTTGCATTGTTGTTGTCATGCAAAATAGTCCAGTCCCTGATTCTTGAATGGTTTTCATTATTGGCTTGACCAGTTAAGTATGTACTTGTGGACTAATTTTCCTTTGCATTGTTGTTGTCGTGCAAAATAGATGGATGAGCATATGGTGGAGTCTTGCTCTTGGGACGGTGGTGGTTGGTAGCCGGACGTTGTGACGCGTTGCTAGAGAGAGCGGTGCACACAGGGACAAGTTGGTAGGTTGCCATAGTGTTGGTGGACAGGAGAGGTCCTGATCATGCAGATGCAAGAAGGGGACGTGTAGGCATATATGCCTGGAGGTTGGGGGCTGTGTCTGGTCAGAAGGACTGATAATGGATGTTGCTGCTGTAGGGTGGGTTTACATTATGGGCTAGCTTTATGTGCATCCTTGTGTCTTTCTTGTATTTGTGGTTTGATCCGTGGATTACTTGTGTCTCCTTTCAAAGAATTTCATGTCTTAGTTGTTTCTAATTGAATTATATGTTGTTTAATTTTGTCAAACTGTTTAAAAACAAAAACTGACAAATGGGATGAAATAATAGATCGCAAAAAGACCAAGGCCCTAAAAAATGTAAAGGCTGTTAAGTGATCAAGGCCTGAAAGGTAAATTGGCTAACAAATATGAGGCCCAGAAGATAAATGGGCCGAACAATGGCTGCAAAATAACAAAGGCTCAAAATTTAAATGGATCAAAAAAGACCAAGGCCTAGAAGAAAAGGGCTGATATTAATGGGTTCGGCCCATGCAAACCAGCGAAATGGATCGGGCTGATTTTGGATTACGACGATTTAATTTCGTCATAATTTTGCCACGTCAGACTAGCCACGTAGGATCTAATTCGTCACAATTTTGCCACGTCGGATTGCCACGCTGGACTCGGGGGCAGGTGCCCATGACATTTTGGGAACGTCATGCCGTCAGTGACATTTTAAAACGTCACAAAGCTCTACGACGTTTTCAAGTGGAACGTCTTAAGCGATCCTTCGCTGACTCCCAGCTTTCGACGTTTTGAAAAGCGTACCGTAACGTCACAAGTAGCCATTAGTGACGTTTCAGTGACACCTTTATTTTGTCAACTTATGACAGATTTCTTGTAGTGGGTTCCGGACCAGCCCGCCGCCGCTCTCCGGCCGCGACTCCGCCAACGTTTTTCACCGGAACTCGCCCACCCCGCGCCGCCACCGGAGACATCTTCCCCGACCCAGCACCAGAGCCACCTCCCCCGACCTCGAAACATGCAGCGACGCCTCCGCCGACTTCGCACCCATGAGCGCCGCCGTCCCTGATTTCGCAACAGCACGAATCTTGTAGGCCGCTGCTGTATACGGTCGTCATCCTGTTTGGAAGATCCAAGATAGCCTTTGCTATGAAGTAGTACCGCGTGCATGTGTTTCTGTTTTTTTTTTCTCTGTCCAGTAAGTTGATAGTACTCAGTAGATGATTCTTGTTGATTGATATTGTTAGCTAGTGAGCTTTGATGATTGCAAAGATTGATTGTGATAACTGAATTGTTCTCGACAAATGGCATGGTAGATGTACAGCTCAAAAAAGTTGCGTGAGTAATGTTCCAGAAAATGGTCAAACTTGTAATAAGTTGGCCAACTTGCTATTGTTTGATATGATTCTGAAGTACTGACACTTTATTCTCAAGTACAAAACCTTATTTTCCTTGTAATATTCGGTATAAGCTCAGATGACATAAGCTGAAAAGAATTGGACGGAAGTTTCTCTAGGGCTTATTTTCACTGCAGTTTCGCTACGGCAGCTAAGCTTAAGCCGTTTCTGCACAAGCCTCAGCCGAAAAGAACTAGGCCTTAGACCGTACCCCTCCATATTTTACGATGAACGAATGCATTCCATTGAGCTCGAAAAAAAAGCCCGAACACACACAAAAGCCCCCATCTCCCGATCGTTCTTACCATTTTCATGTGTAGACGTTCGTTGCCATTCTCATTGGTTAAGGAGAGGTATTTAGAGGTCTTGTAAGGTTTAAGCCAACGCTTGGCCAAAGCCAAGTAGTAAGACAAGAGCCTACTTTAGCATAAGGGTAATCGATCGGTCGTTCGCTTTCTTTGGGTTACTGGCGGGCCACTCGCTAAGGTCAGCATAGCTAGCCCAGCATCAATGTGATCCGTAACCCATATAGCTAGCACGTTTCTCCCACGTATTATGCACCCTGTAGCTAGCTCACTCGAAAAAGAAGCATGTATGCATACGCACCTTCCCTGCCTTGCTTCCTAGCACCGTAGCACGTGCATGTAGTCTAGTTTGACTTCTACCTGCTAGCTAAATTTATGCACCACTACCACAACCTATGGTGCTGGCCAGGGGTGTACCCAGAAGGGTAGCGGGTGGGCCACAGCCCACCCTAAATTTTTAGAAAAGTTTTATATTGTCATTTGAGCAAAATTTTATCACACATGAGCAGTAAAAATAGAAATTAGAGGTGTGTGCCCACCCTAGGGTATTTTTGTGCGTCCGTCACCGGTGTCTGGCTGGTTCTCCGACGGCAGCAACCACTACGACATCGCGGCGGACTATGTAGTCTAGTTCTCCGACGGCAGCTGCCACTACGACATCGGGGCGGACGATGCATACTCGGACGACAGCGACAGTGACATCGCGGCGGACGACAGCGACATCGCAGTGGACGATTTGTTCGGAAATCATCCTATACATATAAGTGGGTATCCCGGGTCTATCATGAACATTCAATAATGCTTTAAGATTCGTGCAAAGGTCTTCCACACATTGCAAAACACACCCTGACCAATACCAAATTCATGTCAGGAAGGCCCTCCCCTTTTCCATAACAGGCCTCCCATTTTTCATGGTTTGTTTATTGGTTCAAAAGTTTTGCAGCATGTACAGATCTCCTTTTGCTGATCCAATTTGTTCATGAAAGAAAACATGCATCTAGTCAAACTTGAAGCACACCACGCATCAAGAAACAGAGAGACCAAGAACAAAACATGACGAGTTTTTCTGAATCAACAATATTTATATGAGGAAACAAATCAAGGGAGAATCAGATCTGCAATAAAGATTAGGAAGAAGGAAACAATCAGGGAACAAACACGAATATCCATGATATCCATTCCCAAAATAAGAATAAGAAAAAAAGAAACAAATCCTACGGACCTAAGCTATGAAATATCTATACAATTTCCATGCCTTGATCCAATCTCCATGGAATAGATCAAGGTCTCCTTCGACCTGGCACCTCCTCGAGGATGTCCAAATGGCAGGGGCCTCAGAGGCGGTTCGGGACTAGATCCGTCAGAGGCCAGGGAGAGAAATCGGGGACAGGGTGCCATTTTGGAGGGGATAGAGAGAGAGGTGGGCGAGTCAGGACAGGACGAAGTGTACATGTGCATGTTGTTTTTCATAGAGGTGGGAAGGTGTACCATGTACATGTTGTTTGTGCAAAATGTTCGTGCATGAATCTTAGCACGTTTCTGGCCATCGGATCAGACCGGGACACCCACACCATTGTAGAATCTCTACTGAAAGAACATCTCTCACATTATGTTTTGGAGTGTTTGATGAAGTTGTGCAGAGATTATATATATATATATGTATATGGGTGTCTTGTGTGGGAAAACAAGACAAAAGAAAGAAGAAAAACTTTCACCAGGCCGGATAATCCGGGCCGGATATTTGCAAAATATCCGGGGCCCAAAATCGGCTAAGGACTTTTGGAGAAGTGGCTCAGTACTCCCCTGGACATGGGCCGGATTTTTGGCCGGACTTTTGCCCGGAATTTCCCAGGGCCGGACTTTTCGCGGGGGGGGGGGGGGATTATTCGGCCCCAACTTAGGCCGGATTATTCGGCCCTCGAAAGTCTCCAACGGATGGATTTTGAGAGGGGTTATTTATACCCCCTTCTTCCTCCTTCCAACCTGCTCAATCATTGCACAAAAATCTGCCAAGCTTCACCACCATTAGAGCCACCTCAAGAACACAAGATTTGCAAGATCTTCTCCTCCACCCAACCAAAGCTCTTGATCTTTGGAGATTCGAAGGAGAAGACCCCGATCTACATCCTCACCGAAGCGATTTGCATTCCCCCCTCATATGCTTGAGGGCCCCCTTGCTAGTGTTTCTCTTTGGATCCCTAGTTGTTTGTTGTTGATGTATTCTTGTTGATTGTTGTGTTGTTACAGATTTGGGAGCCTCCAATTTGGTTGTGGATGTGTGCCCCAAGAACCTTGTAAATGCCCGGTTTCCGCCTCGAGGAAATCCCTTAGTGGAAGTGGGCTAGGCCTTCGTGGAGTTGCTCACGGGAGACCCGAGTGAAGCCTTCGTGGCGTTGGTTTGGCTTTCGTAGCAACCACACTCCTCCAAACGTAGACATACCTTCTTTCAAAGGAAGGGAACTACGGGAATCAACTCCGTGTCTCCGTGTGCTCCACTCTCGGTTACCTCTATCCTATTATCTCCCCTATATATTGTGTTGCTATATCATGCTTAGTCGTTGACCTTGTCATATAGGTAAATTCACATAGTTGCATATCTAGAGAATTTACCTTTGTGTCAAGCCTAAATTGAAAAAGAACTAAAAATTGGTTAGCACCTATTCACCCCCCCTCTAGGTGCGTGATACGTCTCCAACGTATCTATAATTTCCGATGTTCCATGCTTGTTTTATGACAATACCAACATGTTTTGTTCACACTTTATATCATTTTTATGCGTTTTCCGGAACTAACCTATTGACGAGATGCCGAAAGGCCGATTGCTTGTTTTCTGCTGTTTTTGGTTTCAGAAATCCTAGTAAGGAAATATTCTTGGAATCGGACGAAATCAAGACCCAGATTCCTATTTTTCCCGGAACCATCCAGAACGCACGAGAACTGCCAGAGAAGGGGGACAGGGCCACCAAACCACACCCCGGCGCGGCCAAGGGGGGGGGGGGCGCCCCCCTATGGTTTGGTCAGCCCGTGGCCCCTCCGACTCCGACTCTTCGCCTATTTAAGCCGTCGTGACCTAAAAACATCGACAGAAAACACGAACCTCCAGAAAGACTCCAGGGGCGCCGCCACATCGCGAAACTCCAATTCGGGGACGAAGTCTCGTTCCGGCACCCTGCCGGGACGGGGAATTGCCCCGGAGCCGTCTTCACCGCCGTCTTCACCGCCATCTTCACCGCCATCGCTGCCTCCATGATGAGGAGGGAGTAATCCACCCCGAGGGCTGAGGGCTTCGTCTGTAGCTATGTGGTTCATCTCTCTCCCATGTACCTCAATACAATAATCTCATGAGCTGCTTTACATGATTGAGATTCATATGAGTTTTGTATCACAATTCATCTATGTGCTACTCTAGTGATGTTATTAAAGTAGTTCTATTCCTCCTGCACGTGTGTAAAGACGACAGTGTGTGCACCGTGTTAGTACTTGGTTAATGCTATGATCATGATCTCTTGTAGATTGCGAAGTTAACTATTGCTATGATAATATTGATGTGATCTATTCCTCCTACATATGCATGAAGGTTACGGTGTGCATGCTATGCTAGTACT
>NC_061512.1:119362911-119387644 GCF_022539505.1 Lolium rigidum
GGTGCGGCATACAATCCTTTCAATTGGTATCAGAGCCTCGGCTCTTATTTTGGGCTTAACCGCCTAAGAGTATGCCGGACGATAATGTTACGAAAGGAGTCGCAAAGCCGGTTTCTATGGATGATCTCAAGTTGTTGGAAACATCCTTGAGGTCCTCTATGGAAGCTCAAATGGAAAGCATGAAAAAGATGATTTCCGAGCTTTTTCCGCGGGTTCCCGCCGTCATCCCCGTCATAGAGGGAAGGGACAAGAGTGGTTAGAAAAGGGAGGTGCTTCGGGCTCACCCTCCTCTACCACACCCTTGGAGAGTGATCACTTAGAAAATAATAAAAACCTCACTACTTCTCCTAGAGCAACAAGTGAGGGTGGGAGCTACCATAATGTGCCTCCATCTTTCCGCTCCCCCGACATTCCGGTTCCCCATCCTCATATAAACATTCAGGGCGACCAACCTAAGTTTAATGATAAAGATTTCGATACATGGCAATTTGAGTTTCGCTCTCATGTTCGCAGTGCCTCCAATGAACTTTGGAGAATCATCTTGGAAGGCTTCAAGCTGTACAACCCCAACAAGTTGACTAGAAGAGAAGAGGTTGATAATCAACTCAACGACATTGCCTTGCACATGATTCAAACTAGTGTGGGGACAAAGGACTTGTCTCTTGTTCGGAATTTCTCCACCGCCAAGGAAGCTTGGGATGGTTTGGCCGCTAGTTGCATGGGAAGTGAAAGCATGAGAAGGAACAAGTATAATGCCCTTCGGAATCAAGCCGAAGGATTCATGAGGCTACCGGATGAAGATCATCAAGTCATGTATAGACGACTTATCACCGTTGCCGATGCTTTCCGGAATGTGGGTGCCAAACACATTGATGACTCTTGGATCAAAGATAAGTACATTGACTGCATGATGCCGTTTGAACCCGTTGATGTCAAGACTCTTGTTGGAAGAGAATGATTTTCCTCTCTCACTTCTCAACAAGCGGTGCACGAGTTGCAAGCTCTCAAAGTGCTTGAGCAAAACTCTCATGATTCTCGCAATCGAGCTATTGGGATGTCAAGAGGGACCAACCTTGCCTTGGCGGTCAACTCTGTGGAAGAAGTGAACCCTCAAGAACCATATAGGACATCTTGGAGTATGTCATATCCGGATGATTTGGAATACCACTACAATCACCACATGGCATTCCATGCAAAAATTTTTTGGGTTGATCCATCCAAGGCCAAGGAAGACAATATTAAGAGAAACAACTCAAGTGGGTTCAAGGGTTTGGGCGCAAAAACAAGAACTTGATACAATTGTGGTGACAAGAATCATTTCATCGCCCAATGCCCCTATGAGCATAGGGAAACTCGTGGTGGAAGGCTCATTTCCAAGGACAAGGGCAAAGTCTCAAAGGCACCCAACAAGAAATTGTACAACAAGGGTAAGAAGGACAAGAGACACTACAAGAAAAGTTCAAATAGACAACGTCCCAAAATCGTCCACTAAGGGCCATTTTTCGTCGCCTATGGGCCTAACCCGACGATATGGGTTCTGTGGTCCAAACTGCGTCAGGCAAAGTCCTACCACGTTTTTGTCGGTCCGTCGCGTTCGGGCGGCCTTCCGCCACGGAAAATCGGACCGTTGCAGATGTGTTTTCGGGAGCCCGTTGACTACTGACGCCATGCAAACTGACACGTGGCAGACGCCGTTAACTGGCAGTTAACGGCGTTAACCGCCTGAAACCCCGTGGTAGATGGTAGGCCCACACGAGGCCTGCCACGCCTTAAGCGGGCTGGCCCATTTAGTTTCCAGGCCGGGCCAGCTGACTTAGTTTGACCGGTCAACTATATAACTGGGCTAGTCCATTAGTTACGTGGGCCGGGCCTAACCTCTAATGTTGACTGGTCAAAATTTAAATGGGCCGTCCCACTAAGCCCGTGGGCCGAGCCGAATGCCCTCGTTTGACCGGTCAACAGGCAAACGAGCCGGCCCACTAGACATGTGGGACCCACTTTCCTGTTATAGGGCCGACCCATTTAACATGTGGGGACCACCACGAAGCAATTGGGCCGGCCAAGAAGGTATTGGGCCGGCCCATTTAGCATGTGGGTCCCACTTTCTCTGCTATCGGGTCGGGCCATTTAGTAAGTGGGGTCCACCTTAGATCAAGTGGGCTGGCCCAACAAGCTAGTGGGCTAGACCAAAAACATAGGTGGGTCCCACTTTCCTGTTATTAGGCTGGCCCATTACACAAGTGGGGTCCACCATATAGCAAGTGGGCTGGCCCAACAAAATACTGGGTCGGCCCAGTAAGCAGGTGGGGCCCACTTTCATGTAACCGGGCCGGCCCAGTTATAAAGTTGGGCCCATCATAAAACACGTGGGCTGGCCCAACAGGTTGGCGGACCGGCCCAATAACAAAAGTGGGTCCCACTATTGTGTTAACGGGCCGGCTCAAGTAGCCTGTGGGACCCATGGTGTTGGCCCAATAAGTAGATGGGTCCCACTTTCCTGTTAACGGGCCGGCCCGGCTAGTGAGTGGGGTCCACTTAAAGCAGTTGGGCTAGCCCAATAAGTAAGTGGGCTGGCCCAGAATGAAAATGGGTCCCAAACTATTGTATGTGGGCCGACCCACTAAGTTGTAGGTCTTGGTTGTTTGACTAGTCAACTTGCATTCTGGGCCACCCAAGTTAGGCTTATGAGAAGGACCATTAAATTTCATAAGCCTAAAATCTGATATCAATGATACAAACAATTACATACACAAATAAAATAACAAGGAAAATTACAAGGCAATTAATGTGCCCAAATAAAAAATTACATATAATCATGGAGGACTTCTATTAGCATCAGCAATAACACGTTGACATTTGGCAATCGCCTTGATTGAATCTTGTGTACTCTTTGTCAACATATCAGCTACAGATCTTAAAGCAGCAATACCATGTTTTCATACAGCATAGCCTTTAGATATCTATTGTTTGATGAAATGAATGGTCTAGGTTGACGGCTATGAGAGGTTGCATCAGAAGAAAGATCAGAACTTTTTGTGGGCCTCTCTTCTAATGAAGATTGCTTCATCACAACTGCATTCTGATAATAATGCAAAAAGAGTTAAATGATGAACTATACAAACATGTATTAAGCATTATCGATATGAGATAGTCACAAGTACTAAGCACAGACTTACATTATATCGTTGCATAGGCTCACCCCAGAACCTTTTTTGCCCTCTATCTTCTATTAATGACTTCTTCATTACAACTGCATTCTAGTAATATTGCAAACATAGTTACAACAGTGAACTATTCAAACATTCATTATGCAATGTAGATATAAGATAATAACAAGTTGCATAAATAAGACAATGTATGGAACTTGTACTAAGCACAAACTTACATCATAATGTTGCACAGGGTCGCTACAGATCCTTTTTTGGTGACTATCTTCTAATGATGACTGCTTCATTACAATTGCATTCTGGTAATATTGCAAACATAGTTACAACAATTAACTATTCAAACATGTATTATGCAATGTAGAGATCAGATAACAGCATGTTGCGGAAATAAGCACAAGATTAGATATGATACATGTACTAAGCACATACTGGCTCGCTGCAGGTCATTCTCTTGCGTGCACTAGTCGTGGTAGACATGCCTGTCATTTTAGGTTCAGCCATCAGCCATCAGGTGAAATGCTAATCCTCGTGCTCCATTGTCCTTAATCTGTGTTTAGATATCACATTTAAGACCAAGTCAGCTGGTTTCAAATAACAAAAAACTTGAGCTGCCAAATGAATAAGCCAATATTTACTAGATATCAGATTAAAACCAACTAGATGTTGCTTTGCATGAGATACGAATTTCAGATATTCAGATTTAGAGTAGGGTAATGCCAAGGCTTTCCACATAAAGTAAACTGACATTAAGAATGACGAAATGTCGGGTTCAAATCACCTTCGCAGTTGCTCCAAGACAAGCATATCAAATAGGAAGAAACATAGTAAAGCATGAATGGCATTGCTATGGCAGGGTTCCAAATGTTAATCTCTTGCATAAGGAACAATGCATATAGGTTATAGATAATAACGGAAGTAAACTGCCAAAATTACCAACCAAGAACTCAGATTCCAACCTTCCCTAGGGTTACCGTTGTTAATTGGATGTTCTAATAAGAGGTTCGCATGATCAATCCCTAGGAAAAATAACATTGACAAGTTAGTCTACGATAATACAAAGACCAGACATGCACACAACAATAACTATACAAGCTGTGCGACAGGAGCATTCATGGAAAAAATAGCTACAAACTAGTGACGAGGTATAAGAGCAAGCAGATTGGAAATGCACGTAGCATGATTATAAAAGCAGTGTGAGAATAGCAGGCACAAGAAAACAACTAGTAGCTAGCGGTGAGCTAATGACGTGGTATAAGAACAACCAGATCCGGAAATGCCAATAGCATGACTATAAAAGCAGTGCGACAATAGCATGCAGTACAAAAACAGCTGGCAGCAAATGAATGGGTATAAGGCTATAAATATGTGGATGCACACAGGTGTCAGTAGAATGAACATGATGGTAGCGACCGGATAATGCTTTTGTACTGTACAATATTTAAACGAACTTCATGCGAAGCAACACATCAAGAAAGTTAATGGCATATGAGATCTGCAAATAACTACACAAAACATGGCTAAAGAAACACCGCGATCCAACGGGCAAGCGTACTAACCAAGCTGCGGCGGGGTGGACAGGGGCGGCAGCTTGCATTCCAGCGGCGGCGAACGCGGGAGACGATGAATCGACCCTGTTTCAGGAGAAGCGGGCGTTAGTGAAGCAGATCTGGTTGGCTGGCAAGGGATTCCGTGAAGTTGATACAGCCGCTGCGCCGAGTTAGTCGGTGGAATAGATCGGCTTCTGTAGAGGGGGGCCGCGGTGAAGTAGACCCGGTTCCGTTGGAGAGGATCCGGTGCGTCGACAGATCAAACGTTAGTGAGCCTGGGGCGGCCAATACCTCATTACTGTTGCGAAGATGATGGGCATGGTGGTGGTGGAAGCTAGCGATTCATAGGCGAGGCCAAGCACCCAGTTCCTGCGCTCCATCTCCACCTCGTGGACTGGAGAAAAGCTCCACGACATCCTCCCTGCCGTTGGCGGCAGAAAGTTTCAAGGATGGCAAGGACGGACGGCGGCAAGCATGGCGGCGGCAAACGTTAGCGAGCCTAGGGGCGGCCAACACCTCATTCATGCATGCCGACTCACCTATCCGATTGGATAGAATGTATAGAAGATTGCAGGGAGACTTATATAGGATTTCTTCATTAGGTGAGATTATAAGATTAGCTTATAAAAGTTATATTTACAAAACGCGAAAAATGGATAAGTAACATACCTATGAGTTATATCCACGGTAACAAAATAAATCAGCTCAAAACTCAACCTACATTTAGAGGAACATAAAATATAAATACCCCTACAAATATTCTCAGCTTTGGGTTAATAGTTTTTCACACAATTCACTCCTAAATTTATCTTTTTTGGCTCTCTACAAATAGCTCGAATTTGAATCAGCAATTTTTCTGGTATTGCATATGTTACACAAATGTATGTTGTAGATTTTTTTGAGAATAATTAAAATGTGTTTTGTTTTCAGAAAAAAATGAACTCATAGACCTTTGTAAGCCTAGATCCTACCTAACTTGTAGTGTTCTTTCTTAAATAGCTGAAAATTACAGGGGCATATATGTAATTATAACTTTTTCATGTACCGATCGAGACGAGTCCCACTCCAGTGAATCATCTGCAGGACTGCAGATTCGGCCTCCTAGCCATGTTCTTGGCCGAAGAGGACACGGAGCCGGATTCCGATTCCGATCGGGAGTAGTACCTATCTCGAGTCGTCTGACCGGTCCTACAAATTCAGCAAACACCCGTCCGCTTTGCTCCACTCCCGATCGCAACCTGCCGTGCGTGCGTGTGCTTGGCCTTAGATCGTCGTCGTCCAAGAGCACGGAAGCCGGCGGCTACGACGGCACCAGCTCCTACCGGCCGATGGCAATCCTGAAGGACTTGACCGACGAGCAGTTCGACGAGCATTGTCGACAATTCAAGCCCATGTCTCTTCCTCGCCGGTTCGAGCCCCCCGCGCCGGTCGTCGAGGCCACGACGATCCTCAAGATCACGTTCGAGAACGGCTTCCCGGAGTTCTCCGACGGCACCAGCCACCACGACATCGCGGCGGACGACGCGTACTCGGACGACAGCGACAGTGAGATCGAGGCGGACGACAGTGACATCGCGGTGGACGACTTGTTCCAGGTGAGCGGCATCGGCGCCCGTCCGGCCTGTGGCCTGGCCATTGCGACGCTGCCGGCGGCGGTCGCGGGGGAAGCGACGCGGGAGGAGCAGTGCGCGGTGTGCATGGAGGCCTTCATGGAAGGGCAGGAGCTTCGGATGCCGTGCTCAAATTCGCACCGATTCCACGAGAGCTGCATCTTCCGGTGGCTCACGGTCAACCGCGTCTGCCCGGTCTGCCGCTTCGAGCTGCCGCCGGCCGTGGAAGAGACGGACGACGAGGACAGCCATACGGACACGGCGACTGGGGAGTCGGTAACCTGGAGCTACGAAGACGAGTCGGATGACACGGACACGGAGGCGATCGAGTGATTTTGCACCAGATTCGTCTACCGAAACCTTCGATCCGGATATGACTTGCATCATATATGAGTGATCCAGGGGCCGAGAGAGGACGGAGGAGGGCACACGGAGTGACGTAGGAGGTGTTTGTTTAGTCTTAACTTTTTGCTTTTAGATTTTTGTATTGTAAGCTAAAGAACACCTAAATTTGTACTATTGATTTTGTATTTGGGTTTATTAGTTTATAGCATCATGCAACACACTGTCCCGTTTGAAAACACGGTACGCACCACACTATGTAGTCGTGCATATTAGACTGTAGACCCTCCATACTTTACGATGAACGAATGCATTCCATTGAGCTCGAAAAAAAGGCCCGAACACACACAAAAGCCCCCATCTCCCGATCGTTCTTACCATTTTCGTGTGTAGACGTTTCGTTGCCATTCTCATTGGTTAAGGAGAGGTATTTAGAGGTCTTGTAAGCCAACGCTTGGCCAAAGCCCCCAAGCGAATTCCCTTTCTGGCGAACGATCGCCGGAGCGATCAGTTTCCACCGCGAAACACGCACGCGGCTCCTGCAGGGATCCGAACCTGCAACCTCTCGCTCCCACACGCGCGGCGCGCCTGGCAAGTCAACCATTAGAGCTACTCGACATTCGTGTTAACAGCAGAGATGGATTATTTTTGTATTATCGAATGTACATGTTAGAGAAACGTATAAATATGAACTTTTTTTTCGCGAATTCCCTTTTGTGATTTTTTTATTTGTATCAGTTATTTTCGATTGCTTAAATTTATCCTATCTATGCAATTTTTTTTCAATTCCCTTTATACAATTCCCTTTTCAATTCCATTTTGTACAATTCCCTTTCTTTATTACTATGTAAGTTGATTCATGTTTCTTTTAACCAACTATTATAATTCCCTTTTTCGGGCTTGTGGTTTTTAGGGGGGAAATAACGGGTGGGAGATTCACTTGCAACTCAAATGAACTACCATTTGCTACTCAAAGTAAATACCATTTTTAAGTTTGTAAGGTAAAAACAAAGTTGCTAAAATATTCTAAATTAAAATAAACTTTTAGGGTTGCTAGGTATTTATATTTACCTTTCATAGATAACGTGTACCGGGTTGATAACTTCTAAACAAACAAAAAGGAGTCTCTAAAATATTCTAAATGAAATTAATTTTTTTAGGATTGATAGTTATTCATTTTTACGATTGATAAACAACGGGTCACCGGGTTGATAGGTCGCAAACTCAAAAGGATTCACTAAAATATTCTAAATGAAATACTTTTTAGGGTTGGTAGTTATTCATATTTACCGGTGATAAATAACGGGACACCGGATTGATAGCTTGTAAATTAAAAATAATAGCTAAACATTCTAAATAAAATAAATTTTAGGGGTGATAGTTATTTATTTTACCATTGATAAATATAGGGTCACCGGGTTGATAGCTTGCAAACTAAAAAAGGGTCACTAAAATATTCTAAATGAAATAATTTTTAGGGTTGGTAGTTATTCATATTTACCGGTGATAAATAATGGGGCACCGGGTTGATAGCTTGTAAATTAAAATAATCGCTAAATATTCTAGATAAAATATTTTTTAGGGTTGATAATTATTCATATTTACCGGTGATAAATAATGGGGCACCGGGTTGATAGCTTGTAAATTAGAATAATCGCTAAATATTCTAAATAAAATATTTTTTTGGGTTGATAGTTAGTTATCTTTATCATTGATAAATAACGGGTCACCGGGTTGATAGCTTGTAAATTAAAAATAATCGCTAAATATTTATAATATACTTTTTAGGATTGGTAGTCATTTATTTTTACCGTTGATAAATAATGGGGTACCGGGTTGATAGCTTGCAAACAAAAAAAAAAAGACGCTAAAATATTCTAAATGAAATTAGCGTTGGTAGTTATTTACATTTACCGTTGGTAAATAACGGAGCACTAGGTTGATAGCTTGTAAACTAAAAAAAGAGTTGATAAAATATTTTTAATGAAATTAGCTTTTTAGGGTTGGTAGTTATTTATATTTATCGTTGATAAATAACGGGACAACGGGTTGATAGCTTGTAACTAAAAAAAATTCGTTAAAATATTCTAAAGAAAATTAGCTTTTAGGGTTGGTAGTTATTTATATTTACTGTTCATAAATAACGGGGCAAGGGGTTGATAGTTTGTAAGGTAAAACAATTGCTAACATATTTTAAATGATATTAAAATTTTAAAGTTGGTACTTAGTTATTTTTACTGTAAAAAAATGCCTAAAATGCAAATACCCGTGTTGACAAGTTTTATGATTTTTACTTCTGCCACGTTATTGATGATGGTATAAAATTAGTCCGTCTTCAAGTAAAGCAAGAAGTGTTTGGTGGAGGAGCTGGTCCGTCCCGGTCTCCTCGTGCGCGCGGTCGCGGGTTCGATTCCTAGCCGCAGCGCGATTTAATTTTTACGTCCGAGCTCGCGCGGACTTTCCCGAAATGGAAACAGCCAAAGCGCGATTTCTATTTTCGGAAGCTGTCGGAATTGAGCGCTCGCGTGACCGATCGCGAGCGCTTTCTTTGGCTTCTGGCGGGCCACGTCGATTTACACAAAAATAATCCAAAAGTGAAAAAAAAAGCACAGAATGACCCTCCGGCGAAACTATTTCACCAATCTAACCCTTTTGTGTGGCGCCCCTCCCACGGGCGCCACACATGCCCATGTGGCTCCCCTCCAGCCGGCGCCACTGACCCAGCCGACGTGGCCCCCTCGCCGCTGAGGCCGGTGCGCCCATCCGACGTGGCAGCATGTGTGGCGCCCCTCCCAACGGCGCCACACATGCACTTGTAATCCCCCAAAATATACTGTGAGACAATTTCTCTGGGACTTAGCCATTTTGCGAGGCTCGATATGTGGCGCCGATGCCACGGGTGCCACACTAGCATGTGTGGCGCCGATGCCACGGGCGCCACACATCCACTTAAGTGTGGCGCCCGCGCCCGCGCCCAGCCCGACCCTTCTTTCTTCTTTCTCTTCCTCTCTCCTTCTCCTCCCCAACCGCCGCACGCCTCCCCCTCGCCCCCCCCCCACCAAATCAACCAAGGAATCATCAGATCTATCCGGCCAACTCCTTCCTCCTCCATTCCTCTAGGTATTCCCCTTCGATTCCCTTCGATTCATCCAATAGTGTTGGTGGATTTGGTAGATTTGGGTATGAACCCTAGATTTGGTAGATTTCTTGGATTTGGATATGTAGAAATTTATGTTGGTGGAATCTACATTGTAGTATATGTGTTTGAACCAAAGATTTGTTGGAACCCTAGATATGAAATTTTACATGTATGTGTTGAAATCCTATGTATGTATGTGTTGAAATGTTGGTTGTGTTTGAACCAAAGATGTTTGAAATGGCTATGTATGTGTTGAAATGGGTATGTATGTGTTGAATGTGTATGTGTAGGAACCCTAGATATGTTAGTGGATTTGGATATGAACCCTAGATTTGTTCAAATTCTATGTATGTATGTGTTGAAATGTCTAATATTTGCCTAGCAAATGCATTCAAATGTGTTACATATGCCTAGTATTCTTGATGGAATAACTCATATTTGTTAGGAATGTATGTGTGATGGCTTATTTGGATATATTCTCATGTATGTGTTGCTCATATTTGGTATGAATGGCTCATAATATGTTTTATTTGTGTAAACATGTAGGATGGTGTGGCTTCTGGATGAAGAGTATGACAGGGTGCACCGGGCTGTTCATATGACGGAGAAGGGAACGGATCTTCACCCTTTGAAGATTCGTTACCATGGCACAGCGGATATACCGTATGACGAGAGGTACACGGAGTTCATCCGGCCTACCGGTCTTATGCCGTTCATATCCCTTGTAAGCCGTGGGGGGCCACTCATGAACCCCTCGGCACTCACCGCCCTTGTCGACCGGTGGAGGCCGGAGACTCACACCTTCCACTTGAGGGCCGGCGAGATGGCCCCTACTCTCCAGGATGTTTCCATGATCCTTGGACTACCTATTCGAGGCGAGCCACCGTGTATGAACACAGCTTCTGATGGGTGGCGCGAGCAGATGCAGGTGCTTATTGGCATGGCTCCTCCGCTGCCAACAGAACCAAAGAAGAGAGCTCCCGCCGGCGCGTCTTTCGAATGGATCAGGACTAACTTTGGAGAATGCCCGGAAGAGGCCGACGAGGACACTCGGAGGACGTACGCCCGCGTGTACTTATGGTACATGATTTCGAGGACTCTCTTTCCCGACGGTGGGGGAAGCTGGCCCATTGGTGTTGGCTGAAGGCGCTTACGGTGTTGGATAACCGTTGGAGTTGGGGAACAGCGGCACTTGCCTACCTCTACCGGCAGGTGATGATTTGCTCTATGTACTATTTTCCTATAGTAGTGTGCTAGACAAAGTACTAACCAAATGTCTTATGTGCGTAGTTGGACGAAGCTTGTCGCAGGTCTGGGAGCGGCGGTATTGGATGCATGCTCCTACTTTCCGTATGGAGCTGGGACCGCCTATCAGTTGGGCGGCCCAGGGTACTCAACGAGAGGCCATGGCCTCATCACCCTCACTTTCCTGATCGGGAGCCCACCTGGGCATACCTTTGGGACAATGTCTCGGAGATGTCGGGCGATCCAAAGATCATGTACATGCAGTACACTGCGGAGTTGGACACTCTTACCGCCGAGCGGGTAACCGATCACTCTTTTGCAATCCTAGTTTTCATTGATTCTACTGGCATGTTCTAAATTCTGAGATATTTGTATGTCTGCGGGTGGAATGGGAGCCATATGGTGGCTACTACCGTATTGGCGCGTCGATGACTGACCTCAACCACAAGTGCACGGAGGAGGCGCGGTTCTGGCGTATGCGCTGCCCACTCATATGCATGTGGCTTGTTGAACACCACCAGCCGCAAAGAGTGATGAGACAGTTTGAGCTGTATCAAGAGTGCCCACCAGTGTGGCAAGACACGGACAAGGCGCTTCATAGGTAAACTTCTGGAATCATGCGATGGAAGATTCTTGATAGAAGAGGTACAAACTAACTTGTTGATTCTTGCAGGCTTGATAGGCAGCGGCTGATGACCCACAAGTATAGGGGATCGCAACAGTCTTCGAGGGAAGTAAAACCCAAATTTATTGATTCGACACAAGGGGAGGTAAAGAATACTTATAAGCCTTAACAACTGAGTTGTCAATTCAGCTGCACCTGGAAAAGCACTAGCAACAGGGGTGATGTGAAAGTAGCAGTAATATGAGAGCAATAGTAACAGTAACACAGCAGCAGTAATAGCAATATGAGAGCGATGGCACCAGAAGATAGTTGATACTACTTCCAATGACATGTAGAACAAATATATTATGATGAGAGATGGACCGGGGTTCCCAGCTATCTACACTATTGGTAACTCTCCAATAACAAGTGTTGGGTGAACAAATTACAGTTGGGCAATTGATAGGAATCAAAGCATTAAGCTAGAACATCAAGATTATTAATTACGTAGGCATGTTTTCCGTACATAGTCGTACGTGCTCGCAATGAGAAACTTGCACAACATCTTTTGTCCTACCAGCCGGTGGCAGCCGGGCCTCAAGGGAAACTACTGGATATTAAGGTACTCCTTTTAATAGAGTACCGGAGCAAAGTGATGGCGTGTATTTCACACGTTCGTTGGGCAACCCCAAGAGGAAGGTATGATGCGCACAGCAGCAAGTTTTCCCTCAGAAAGAAACCAAGGTTTATCGAACCAGGAGGAGCCAAGAAGCACGTTGAAGGTTGATGGCGGCGGGATGTAGTGCGGCGCAACACCGGAGATTCCGGCGCCAACGTGGAACCTGCACAACACAACCAAAGTACTTTGCCCCAACGAAACAGTGAGGTTGTCAATCTCACCGGCTTGCTGTAACAAAGGATTAACCGTATTGTGTGGAAGATGATTGTTTGCGGAGAAAATAGTAAAAACAAGTATTGCAGCAGATTTGTATTTCAGTATTAAAGAATGGACCGGGGTCCACAGTTCACTAGAGGTGTCTCTCCCATAAGATAAAAGCATGTTGGGTGAACAAATTACAGTCGGGCAATTGACAAATAGAGAGGGCATAACAATGCACATACATGACATGATAAGTATAGTGAGATTTAATTGGGCATTACGACAAAGTACATAGACCGCCATCCAACTGCATCTATGCCTAAAAAGTCCACCTTCAGGTTATCGTCCGAACCCCCTCCAGTATTAAGTTGCTAAACAACAGACAATTGCATTAAGTATGGTGCGTAATGTAATCAACAACTACATCATCGGACATAGCGTCAATGTTTTATCCCTAGTGGCAACAGCACAACACAACCTTAGAACTTTCTCGTCATCTGTCCCGGTGTCAATGCGGGCATGAACCCACTATCGAGCATAAGTACTCCCTCTTGGAGTTAAAAGTAAAAACTTGGCCGGAGCCTCTACTAGAAACGGAGAGCATGCAAGATCATAAACAACACATGTATAATAACTTGATAATTAACATGACATGGTATTCTCTATCCATCGGATCCCGACAAACACAACATATAGAATTACGAGATAGATGATCTTGATCATGTTAGGCAGCTCACAAGATCCAACAATGAAGCACAATGAGGAGAAGACAACCATCTAGCTACTGCTATGGACCCATAGTCCAGGGGTGAACTACTCACTCATCACTCCGGAGGCGACCATGGCGGTGTAGAGTCCTCCGGGAGATGAATCCCCTCTCCGGCAGGGTGCCGGAGGAGATCTCCGGAATCCCCGAGATGGGATCGGCGGCGACGGCGTCTCGGTAAGGTTTTCCGTATCGTGGTTTTTCGCCTCGGGGTTTCGCGACGGAGGCTTTAAGTAGGCGGAAGGGCGAGTCGGGGGGCTAACGAGGGGCCCACACTATAGGTCGGCGCGGCCGGGGCTTGGGCCGCGCCGCCCTATAGCCTCGGCCACCTCGTGGCCCCACTTCGTGTGTTCTTCGGTCTTCCGGAAGCTCCGTGGAAAAATAGGGCCCTGGGTCTTCGTTTCGTCCAATTCCGAGAATATTTCGTTACTAGGATTTCGAAACCAAAAACAGCAGAAAACGAGAAGCGGCACTTCGGCACCTTGTTAATAGGTTAGTTCCGGAAAATGCACTAATATGACATAAAGTGTGCATAAAACATGTAGGTATCATCAATAATATGGCATAGAACATAAGAAATTATCGATACGTCGGAGACGTATCAAGCATCCCCAAGCTTAGTTACGCTCGTCCCGAGCGAGGTAAAACGATAACAAAGATAATTTCTGAAGTGATATGCCATCATAACCTTGATCATACTATTTGTAAACATATGTAGTGGATGCAGCGATCAAAACAATGGTGATGACATGAGTAAACAGGTGAATCATATAGCAAAGACTTTTCATGAATAGTACTTCAAGACAAGTATTAATAAGTCTTGCATAAGAGTTAACTCATAAAGCAATAAATCAAAGTAAAGGTATTGAAGCAACACAAAGGAAGATTAAGTTTCAGCGGTTGCTTTCAACTTGTAACATGTATATCTCATGGATAATAGTCAACATAGAGTAATATAACAAGTACAATATGCAAGTATGTAGGAATCAATGCACGGTTCACGCAAGTGTTTGCTTCTTGAGGTGGAGAGAAATAGGTGAACTGACTCAACATAAAAGTAAAGAGAATGGTCCTTCAAAGAGGAAAGCATCGATTGCTATATTTGTGCTAGAGCTTTTATTTTGAAAACATGAAACAATTTTGTCAACGGTAGTAATAAAGCATATGAGTTATGAAAGTTATATCTTACAAGTTGCAAGTCTCATGCATAGTATACTAATAGTGCCCGCACCTTGTCCTAATTAACTTGGACTACCGGATCTTTGCAATGCACATGTTTTGACCAAGTGTCACAATGGGGTACCTCCATGCCGCCTGTACAAAGGTCTAAGGAGAAAGCTCGCATTTTGGATTTCTCGCTTTTGATTATTCTCAACTTAGACATCCATACCGGGACAACATGGACAACGGATAATGGACTCCTCTTTAATGCATAAGCATGTGGCAACAATTTTTATTCTCATATGAGATTGAGGATATATGTCCAAACTGAAACTTCCACCATGAATCATGGCTTTAGTTAGCGGCCCAAAGTTCTTCTCTAACAATATGCATGCTCCAACCATGAAGGTGGTAGATCTCTCTTGCTTCAGACAAGACGGACATGCATAGCAACTCACATGATATCCAACAAAGAATAGTTGATGGCGTCCCCAGAAACATGGTTATCGCTCAACAAGCAACTTAATAAGAGATAAAATGCATAAGTACATATTCAATACCACAATAGTTTTTAAGCTATTTGTCCCATGAGCTATATATTGCAAAGGTGAATGATGGAATTTTAAAGGTAGCACTCAAGCAATTTACTTTAGAATGGCGGATAAATACCATGTAGTAGGTAGGTATGGTGGACACAAATGGCATAGTGGTTGGCTCAAGTATTTTGGATGCATGAGAAGTATTCCCTCTCGATACAAGGTTTAGGCTAGCAAGGTTATTTGAAACAAACACAAGGATGAACAGTACAGACAAAACTCACATAAAAGACATATGGTAAACATTATAAGACTCCATACCGTCTTCCTTGTTGTTCAAAACTCAATACTAGATATTATCTAGACTCTAGAGAAACCAAATATGCAAACCAAATTAGCAAGCTCTAAGTATTTCTTCATTAATGGGTGCAAAGTATATGATGCAAGAGCTTAAACATGAGCACAACAATTGCCAAGTATCAAATTATCCAAGACATTTTAGAGTTACTACATGTATCATTTTCCAATTCCAACCATATAACAATTTAACGAAGATGAAACTTCGCCATGAATACTATGAGTAGAGCCTAAGGACATATTTGTCCATATGCAACAACGGAGCGTGTCTCTCTCCCATAAAGTGAATGCTAGTGATGAGGACATCCCTACCTCACTACTACCTCCGTCATTAACAAATGAAGATGAACCTGCTGTGAAGCTCAAGTCCAATGAAGTTCGGATTGGACCAATTACAAGAGCTCGTGCGAAGCTACTTAAACAACAGGTGAACTTGTTCCTAAACGATACTTTGATTGATGAGAACTTTATACTGCCTAAGTCCTATTACTTATGTATCATCAGGTATCAAGAGGAGACAAGCATCGCACGAGGAGAGGAGCAGCTGGACATGAAGACGTACGTCAAGAGGGCCGTGAAGCTGGACATGGAGCTGGACATGAAGATATCTCATGGACGCGCGAGGGAGGAGCGGGAGGAATGCGCGAGAGGAGAAGAAGAAGTCCAGGCCGGTCCAGAACCCGGTCCGACCGGCCCCCAGACCGGCCAGCCCGGTCCCTGGCCCGGTCGACCGGTCGTAAACCGGCCACCAACCGGAGGAAATTTATCGTACCGGGGCGAGACCGGAAATCTTCGCAGTTTCCCGGTTTCCGACCGGTTGACCGGACCACCGACCGGACCGGCCGGTCCACAGCCCGGTTGACCGGACCACAAACCGGACCGTCCGGTCCACAGCCCGGTCGACCGGATCCCAGACCGGACCAGTCCGAGTCTGTCTCGACCAGATCTATTCTGGGTCGGTTATTTTTGTATCTTTTCGACCAGAACTCGTCCCGGACACCTATATAAGTGCCCAGGACGCCCCCTAGCTGCTTTAGACCACGTTTAAGATAAACCCTAGTTCTTAGTTGTTTGCTCTGCAAAACTATTGAATTCCCTACACCATATTGCTTGGATATTGTGTAGATCCTGTTTAAGTCTTGTGTGATCTCGCTGTTCCATTGGGAATTAGACGGTTGCAACTTACCGCTTCGTGGTCGGCGGCTACGTGCGCAAGTGTGTGGAGTTGCGAATATCTTGCAGGGTTGAGAGCTGTTGCATCTGGCGACAGGGACCAATCGAGAGATCTCGTTGCGTCATACAAGTTATCATCCACTACATCGTCGTGTTTCTCCGCTGCCATCACTCCGTGATCATCATCACCACCGTTGCTTACTGAGAAGATCGGGCCACCCCTTATCATCTTGGTATCAGATTTCCAGTTTTCCTCGGTAAGCTATCCACAATCCACCCCATAGTTGAGTTGTGAGTGTTGTCCTATCCAGAAAAAGCCATAAAAAGTTAGGGTTAGGGTTTGCCATAGCCTTAGATTGCACTAATTTCGAGTTTTAGTTGCTTTTCGTAGTTGTTTTTGCGTACCTTTATCTTTCTTCTAGTAGAATTGTTAGGGTTTGTGTTTTCTTTTCATCTAGTTTGCCATCTAGAGTCAGTTTTTGTTTACTCCGAGTCCACATAGCATACAGTGTGTTTTTCCAAACCATAGCTACAGCCTTTCGATATACGTGACTAGGAACTTCCCCAGAAGAGACTAGTTTTACCGCTCGACAGGCTGCTCATTAGGGTTTTGGTGCTTTGCATATCTTGTTGGCCGTGTTATCAAGGAGTTGAGTCTTAAAAAAAAAAGAAAATTGAAAAGAAGCAAAAAGAGCTACATAGCTGCGTGTGTTATACAAAAAGAAAAATACAAAAAGAAAAGTGTCGTGCTAGTTGAATCAAGTGAAAGGCCTAAGTTTTCTTTACTGCACTCGTAGTTGAGCAATCTTGTGCCTGTCTCGTTGAGCTTTGCTAGCGTCTCTCTTGTGCATTGCAACCTTTCCCACATATAGTTGCATTGCCCCATTATATCGCCTTGTGTGAGTATCATTGGTTGTCTACGGTCAGCGTTAGAGCTTGTTATTGGTGCAAATAGGTAGCCTACCTACAGCCCCACATATATCCTGCTTTGTCGTGTGATTGTTCTTATACCCTTGATATTCGCTTCGCTACATCCGTGCACTAGTTGTTACTACAAGTGGTAAGCAACACTAATTTACTTTGGAACGGTAAGATTTCCTTTTCTTATCGAGTTTTGAGTGAGTTGTGAGAGTACCACCATATATTTTTGATTTAGTGCACTAACCTACTAATCATGTCTCGCTAGTGATACTAAGATTGTTAATCGGGAAAACAAGAATTCGGCAGATATCATCACATGGAGGGAGTATGAAGCTCTTCGTAACGAGATGCGACGTGAATTCCGCACTAAGGATGATGAGCTTAAGGGTACGAGTTGACGAGATCAAACAGACGTTGGATGCTACTAATGTCACCGTCACCGGTTTGGCTGATCAAATGAGCTGATATACGAGCGCAATCTTGCCGATATGCGCCTCGCTATTGAGAATTTGACTGCACAACAACAACAAGACGATGATGAAGACCACTGAGCTTGAAGATGACGTACACAATGCTCGTGGTGCGCCTCGTGGTCATCGTCCGCGTGGTTGGGCTCCACTTGGCCGTAATGGTCGTGGGCAAGATGAAGAAGATGGATTGGGTAAGCCCAAGTTTTCCATACCCAAGTTTGAAGGAGGAGCTGATGTTGAAGAATATCTCACTTGGGAGCTTAAGATTGAGAAGTTATGGAGTTTACATCCCAACTACTACGAAGATAAGAAGATCAAGCTTGCTTCTTCGAATTTGATGGTTATGCATTACGTTGGTGGGATTCTTTGATTCGTAACCGCGACGAAGATGGTGCACAACCTATCCGTACATGGCGTGCGATGAAGGAGGTTATGACTTCTCGTTTTGTGCCTACAAATTACATGCGGAATATATTTGATAAGCTAACACTATTGAGGCAAGGTGTGAAGACTGTTGATGAGTACTACATGGAGATGGAGATGCTTATGCAGCGTGGTCGTGTCCGTGAGTCTCTAGAGATGACAATGCAGCGTTTTCTCAATGGATTGAAGTACGACGTTAAAGGCATTGTTCGTCATTACACCTACACCGATATGAATCAATTGTTACATCATGCAAGAGAAGCTGAATCACGGTTGGTGAAGAAGCAAAGGTTAAAGGACGTGCTACGGGAGCTGGGCGTTTTACACCCCGCGCGCCCTCTACGGCGCCGGCACCATCAACGCGCTCCGTTCCTTCCTCTACTCCGCCTAGTAAACCGGTCTCCAATGTATCTAATGCAAAGAAGTCCGAATCTGCGGCAAGTACGAGTGGTTCTGGTGTGTCTACAACGCGCAACCGCGATATGCTTTGCCATACATGTGGTGGCAAGGGTCACTTCAAGAGAGATTGTCCTAACCGCAAAGTCATGTTTATCAATGAGGACAATGAGTATGAGACTCGGAGATGATGTTGATCCAAATGCTCCAGACGATGATGCCTATGACACTGATGGTGAAGATGCATATCCTTCTGATGCTCGTACCATTGTTGTGTCGCAGCGTGCTCTTAATGTGTTGCCTAGTGCATCTACTCGGCGTTGCAATTTGTTCCAAACCAAAGCTTTGGTTGGTCCCGACAAGGCTTGCAAGGTCATTATTGATGGCGGGAGTTGCCGCAATTTAGCAAGCAAGGAGTTATGCACCAAGCTGAAGTTGAAGTACCTACCGCACCCGCATCCATATTATATTCGGTGGTTGAGCGACAATGGTGAGATGAAGGTAAACCATATGGTGCGTGTTGAGTTTGAGATTGGACCGTATAAGGATTGCATTGATTTTGATGTGGTTCCTATGACGGTTTGTCACCTCTTATTGGGTCGGCCTTGGCTCTATGACCGTTACGTGCAACACAATGGCCGAGCCAATACATATCACTTGGAGTACAAGGGCAAGAAAATTAACTTACGAGCCTATGTCACCACAACAGATTGTCAATGAGTCTCGTCAGAAGATTGAAGTGAATTTGGAGGATGCATCCATAGATAGGCGAGAGAATTGTAATGCCGTGAGTGATATAACGAAAAGTGAGAGAGTGAATTCCTTAGTCTCATTAGCCACCAAAGAAGACATGAGAGAATTTAGTGAGGATCCTACGGCCATGCCTCTTGTGCTTTTGTACAGGGGTACGGTTTTGGTTTCTAACGACATGACCCCTCTTCCTCTTGGTGTTTCTAGTGTTTTAGAAGATCGGGCCACCCCTTATCAGCTAGGATCCATTTTATTCAAACAAAACAAAAAACAAAAACAAACCGACGCTCCAAGCAAAGTACATAAGATGTGGCCGAATAAAAATATAGTTTCAGGGGAGGAACCTGATAATGTTGTCGATGAAGAAGGGGATGCCTTGGGCATCCCCAAGCTTAGACAGCTTGAGTCTTCTTAATATATGCAGGGGTGAACCACCGGGGCATCCCCAAGCTTAGAGCTTTCACTCTCCTTGATCATATTGCATCATACTCCTCTCTTGACCCTTGAAAACTTCCTCCACACCAAACTCGAAACAACTCATTAGAGGGTTAGTGCATAATAAAAATTCACATGTTCAGAGGTGACACAATCATTCTTAACACTTCTGGACATTGCATAAAGCTACTGGACATTAGTGGATCAAAGAAATTCATCCAACATAGCAAAAGAGGCAATGCGAAATAAAAGACAGAATCTGTCAAAACAGAACAGTCCGTAAAGATGGATTTTATTAGGCCACCAGACTTGCTCAAACGAAAATGCTCAAATTGAATGAAAGTTGCGTACATATCTGAGGATCATGCTCGTAAATTGGCGTAATTTTCTGAGCTACCTACAGGGAGATAGACCCAGATTCGTGACAGCAAAGAAATCTGGAACTGCGCGAGTAATCCAAATCTAGTACTTACTTTTCTATCAAAGACTTTACTTGGCACAACAAAACTCAAAACTAAGATAAGGAGAGGTTGCTACAGTAGTAAACAACTTCCAAGACACAAATATAAAACAAAGTACTGTAGTAAAAACATGGGTTGTCTCCCATAAGCGCTTTTCTTTAACGCCTTTCAGCTAGGCGCAGAAAGTATAACTCAAGTATTATCGAAGGATGAAGCATCAACATCATAATTTGTTCTAATAATAGAATCATAAGGTACCTTCATTCTCTTTCTAGGGAAGTGTTCCATACCTTTCTTGAGAGGAAATTGATATTTAATATTACCTTCCTTTATATCAATAGTAGCACCAACGGTTCGAAGAAAAGGTCTTCCCAATATAATGGGGCAAGATGCATTGCATTCAATATCCAAGACAGCAAAATCAACGGGGACAAGGTTATTGTTAACCATAATATGAACATTATCAACTTTCCCCAAAGGTTTCTTTTTAGCATTATCAGCGAGATTAACATCCAAATAACAATTCTTCAATGGTGGCAAGTCAAGCATATCATAGACTTTTTTAGGCATAACAGAAATACTTGCACCAAGATCACATAAAGCATTACAATCAAAATCTTTGACTCTCATTTTAATGATGGGCTCCCAACCATCCTCTAGCTTTCTAGGAATAGAAGTTTCAAGTTTTAGTTTCTCTTCTCTAGCTTTTATGAGAGCATTTGTAATATGTTTTGTGAAAGCCAAATTTATAGCACTAGCATTGGGACTTTTAGCAAGTTTTTGCAAGAACTTTATAACTTCAGAGATGTGGCAATCATCAAAATCTAAATCATTACTATCTAAAGCAATGGGATTATCATCCCCAAGGTTGGAAAAAATTTCAGCAGTTTTATCACAAGCAGTTTCAGCAGTTTTAGCAGTTTCAGGTAATTTTGCGCGCTTTGCACTAGGAGTAGAAGCATTGCCAACACCAATTATTTTACCATTGATAGTAGGAGGTGCAGCAACATGTGAATCATTAGCATTCCTAGTGGTGGTAATAGTCCAAACTTTAGCTATATTTTCTTTTTTAGCTAGTTTTTCATTTTCTTCTCTATCCCACCTAGCTCGCAGTTCAGCCATTAATCTTATATTCTCATTAATTCTAACTTGGATGGCATTTGCTGTAGTAACAATTTTATTTTCAATATCCCTATTAGGCATAACTTTTGATTTCAAAAGATCAACATCGAGGCAAGACTATCAACTCTAGAAACAAGAATATCAATTTTATTGAGCTTTTCCTCAACAGATTTGTTAAAGGCGAGTTTGTGTACTAATAAATTCTTTAAGCATGGCTTCAAGTCCAGGGGTGTATTCCTTTTATTGTTGTAAGAATTCCCATAAGAATTAGCATAACCGTTACCATTATTATAAGGATATGGCCTATAGTTATTACTAGAATTGTTCCGATAAGCATTGTTGTTGAAATTATTATTTTTAATGAAGTTCACATCAACATGTTCTTCTTGGGCAACCAATGAAGCTAATGGAACATTATTAGGATCAACATTAGTCCTATCATTCGCAAGCATAGACATAATAGCATCAACTTTATCATTCAAGGAAGAGGATTCTTCTACGAATTTACCTTCTTACCTTGTGGAGCTCTTTCCGTGTGCCATTCAGAGTAATTAACCATCATATTATCAAGGAGCTTTGTTGCTTCACCAAGAGTGATGGACATAAAGGTACCTCCAGCAGCTGAATCCAATAAATTCCGCGAAGAAAAATTTAGTCCCGCATAGAAGGTTTGGATGATCATCCCAAGTAGTCGAGTCCATGGGTTGGGCAATTTTTAACCGAGAGATTTCATTCTTTCCCAAGCTTGAGCAACATGTTCATTATCCAATTGTTTAAAATTCATTATGCTACTCCTCAAAGATATAATTTTAGCAGGGGATAATATCTACCAATAAAAGCATCCTTGCATTTAGTCCATGAATCAATACTATTCTTAGGCAGAGATAGCAACCAATCTTTAGCTCTTCCTCTTAATGAGAAAGGGAACAATTTTAATTTTATAATGTCACCATCTACATCTTTATACTTTTGCATTTCACATAGTTCAACAAAATTATTGAGATGGGCAGCAACATCATCAGAACTAACACCAGAAAATTGCTCTCGCATAACAAGATTAAGTAAAGCAGGTTTAATTTCAAAGAATTCTGCTGTAGTAGCAGGTGGAGCAATAGGTGTGCATAGGAAATCATTATTATTTTTGCTAGTGAAGTCACACAACTTAGTATTTTCAGGGGTAGCCATTTTAGCAATAGTAAATAAAGCAAACTAGATAAAATAAATGCAAGTAAACTAATTTTTTTGTGTTTTCGATATAGAGTGCAAGACAGTAAATAAAGTAAAACTAGCAACTAAATTTTTTTTTGTGTTTTGATATAATGCAGCAAACAAAGTAGTAAATAAAATAAAGCAAGACAAAAACAAAGTAAAGAGATTGGGAAGTGGAGACTCCCCTTGCAGCGTGTCTTGATCTCCCGGCAACGGCGCCGAGAAAAAGAGCTTGATGGCGTGTATTTCACACGTTCGTTGGGCAACCCCAAGAGGAAGGTATGATGCGCACAGCAGCAAGTTTTCCCTCAGAAAGAAACCAAGGTTTATCGAACCAGGAGGAGCCAAGAAGCACGTTGAAGGTTGATGGCGGCGGGATGTAGTGCGGCGCAACACCGGAGATTCCGGCGCCAACGTGGAACCCGCACAACACAACCAAAGTACTTTGCCCCAACGAAACAGTGAGGTTGTCAATCTCACCGGCTTGCTGTAACAAAGGATTAACCGTATTGTGTGGAAGATGATTGTTTGCAGAGAAAATAGTAAAAACAAGTATTGCAGCAGATTTGTATTTCAAGTATTAAAGAATGGACCGGGGTCCACAGTTCACTAGAGGTGTCTCTCCCATAAGATAAAAGCATGTTGGGTGAACAAATTACGAGTCGGGCAATTGACAAATAGAGAGGGCATAACAATGCACATACATGACATGATAAGTATAGTGAGATTTAATTGGGCATTACGACAAAGTACATAGACCGCCATCCAACTGCATCTATGCCTAAAAAGTCCACCTTCGAGGTTATCGTCCGAACCCCTCCGGTATTAAGTTGCTAAACAACAGACAATTGCATTAAGTATGGTGCGTAATGTAATCAACAACTACATCCTCAGACATAGCGTCAATGTTTTATCCCTAGTGGCAACAGCACAACACAACCTTAGAACTTTCTATCACTGTCCCAGGTGTCAATGCAGGCATGAACCCACTATCGAGCATAAGTACTCCCTCTTGGAGTTAAAAGTAAAAACTTGGCCAGAGCCTCTACTAGAAACGGAGAGCATGCAAGATCATAAACAACACATGTATAATAACTTGATAATTAACATGACATGGTATTCTCTATCCATCGGATCCCGACAAACACAACATATAGAATTACGGATAGATGATCTTGATCATGTTAGGCAGCTCACAAGATCCAACAATGAAGCACAATGAGGAGAAGACAACCATCTAGCTACTGCTATGGACCCATAGTCCAGGGGTGAACTACTCACTCATCACTCCGGAGGCGACCATGGCGGTGTAGAGTCCTCCGGGAGATGAATCCCCTCTCCGGCAGGGTGCCGGAGGAGATCTCCGGAACCCCCGAGATGGGATCGGCGGCGACGACGTCTCAGTAAGGTTTTCCGTATCGTGGTTTTTCGCCTCAGGGGTTTCGCGACGGAGGCTTTAAGTAGGCGGAAGGGCAGAGTCGGGGGGCTAACGAGGGGCCCACACTATAGGTCGGCGCGGCCAGGGCTTGGGCCGCGCCGCCCTATAGCCTGGCCACCTCGTGGCCCCACTTCGTGTGTTCTTCGGTCTTCCGGAAGCTCCGTGGAAAAATAGGGCCCCGGGTCTTCGTTTCGTCCAATTCCGAGAATATTTCGTTACTAGGATTTCTGAAACCAAAAACAGCAGAAAACAGGAACTCGGCACTTCGGCACCTTGTTAATAGGTTAGTTCCAGAAAATGCACTAATATGACATAAAGTGTGCATAAAACATGTAGGTATCATCAATAATATGGCATAGAACATAAGAAATTATCGATACGTCGGAGACGTATCACAAAGCATTAACACTCCGTGAAAACATGTGTCCCTCACATCACCGCCATCCCCTCCGGTTGTCCCGATTCTTCTCACTTCGGGGCCTTTGGTTCCGGACAGCGACATGTGCATACAACTTGTAGATACAATCTAAGCAATAAGTATAGAGCTCAAATCTAAGATCATGCCACTCGGGCCCTAGTGA
>NC_061512.1:119387744-119419397 GCF_022539505.1 Lolium rigidum
TGCGCCTAGGCTGAAGGCGTTAAAGAAAAGCGCTTATGGGAGACAACCCATGTTTTTACCTACAGTACTTTGTTTTTATTTTGTGTCTTGGAAGTTGTTTACTACTGTAGCAACCTCTCCTTATCTTAGTTTTGAGTTTTGTTGTGCCAAGTTAAGCCGTTGATAGAAAAGTAAGTACTAGATTTGGATTACTGCGCAGTTCCAGATTTCTTTGCTGTCACGAATCTGAGCCCACTGCCCTGCAGGAAGCTCAGAAAATTATGCCAATTTACGTGCATGATCCTCAGATATGTACGCAACTTTCATTCAATTTGAGCATTTTCATTTGAGCAAGTCTGGTGCCATTTTAAAATTCGTCAATACGAACTGTTCTGTTTTGACAGATTCTGCCTTTTATTTCGCATTGCCTCTTTCGCTATGTTGGATGAATTTCTTTGATCCACTAATGTCCAGTAGCATTATGCAATGTCCAGAAGTGTTAAGAATGATTGTGTCACCTCTGAATATGTCAATTTATATTGTGCACTAACCCTCTAATGAGTTGTTTCGAGTTTGGTGTGGAGGAAGTTTTCAAGGATCAAGAGAGGAGTATGATGCAACATGATCAAGGAGAGTGAAAGCTCTAAGCTTGGGGATGCACCGGTGGTTCACCCCTGCATATATCAAGAAGACTCAAGCGTCTAAGCTTGGGGATGCCCAAGGCATCCCCTTCTTCATCAACAAATTATCAGGTTCCTCCCATGAAACTACATTTTTATTCGGCCACATCTTATGTGCTTTTTCTTGGAGCGTCGGTTTGTTTTTGTTTTTGTTTTGTTTGAATAAAATGGATCCTAGCATTCACTTTATGGGAGAGATACACACTCCGCTGTAGCATATGGACAAATATGTCCTTGGTTTCTACTCATAGTATTCATGGCGAAGTTTCTCCTTCGTTAAATTGTTATATGGTTGGAATTGGAAAATGATACATGTAGTAATTGCTATAAATGTCTTGGGTAATGTGATACTTGGCAATTGTTGTGCTCATGTTTAAGCTCTTGCATCATATGCTTTGCACCCATTAATGAAGAAATACATAGAGCATGCTAAAATTTGGTTTGCATATTTGGTTTCTCTAAGGTCTAGATAATTTCTAGTTTTGAGTTTGAACAACAAGGAAGACGGTATAGAGTATTATAATGCTTTCAATATGTCTTTTATGTGAGTTTTGCTGTACTAGTTCATCCTTGTGTTTGCCTCAAATAACCTTGCTAGCCTAAACCTTGTATCGAGAGGGAATACTTCTCATGCATCCAAAATACTTGAGCCAACCACTATGCCATTTGTGTCCACCATACCTACCTACTACATGGTATTTTCCAGCCATTCCAAAGTAAATTGCTTGAGTGCTACCTTTAAAATTCCATCATTCACCTTTGCAATATATAGCTCATGGGACAAATAGCTTAAAAACTATTGTGGTATTGAATATGTAATTATGCACTTTATCTCTTATTAAGTTGCTTGTTGTGCGATAACCATGTTTGCGGGAACGCCATCAACTCATTGTTGAATTTCATGTGAGTTGCTATGCATGTTCGTCTTGTACGAAGTAAGGGCGATCTACACTGAGTTGAATGGTTTGAGCATGCATATTGTGAGAGAAGAACATTGGGCCGCTAACTAAAGCCATGTTCCATGGTGGAAGTTTCAGTTTTGGACAAACATCCTCAAATCTCTAATGAGAAAGAATTAATTGTTGTTGAATGCTTAAAGCATTAAAGAGGAGTCCATTATCTCGTTGTCTATGTTGTCCCGGTATGGATGTCTAAGTTGAGAATAATCAAAGCGAGAAATCAAATGCGAGCTTTCTCCTTAGACCTTTGTACGAGGCGGCATAGAGGTACCTTTGTGATACTTGGTTAAAGCATATGTATTGCGGTGATAATCCGAGGTAGTCCAAGCTAATTAGGACAAGGTGCGAGCACTATTAGTACACTATGCATGAGGCTTGCAACTTATAAGATATAATTTACATGATGCATATGCTTTATTACTACCGTTGACAAAATTGTTTCATGTTTTCAAAATCAAAGCTCTAGCACAAATATAGCAATCGATGCTTTTCCTCTATGAGGACCATTCTTTTACTTTCAATGTTGAGTCGAGTTCACCTATTTCTCTCCACCTCAAGAAGCAAACACTTGTGTGAGCTGTGCATTGATTCTTACATACTTGCTTATTGCACTTATTATATTACTCTATGTTGACAATATCCATGAGATATACATGTTACAAGTTGAAAGCAACCGCTGAAACTTAATCTTCTTTGTGTTGCTTCAATACCTTTACTTTGAATTATTGCTTTATGAGTTAACTCTTATGCAAGACTTATTGATGCTTGTCTTGAAGTGCTATTCATGAAAAGTCTTTGCTTTATGATTCACTTGTTTACTCATGTCATACACATTGTTTTGATCGCTGCATTCTCTACATATGCTTTACAAATAGTATGATCAAGTTTATGATGGCATGTCACTCCAGAAATTATCTTTGTTATCGTTTTACACTGCTCGGGACGAGCAGAACTAAACTTGGGGATGCTGATACGTCTCCAACGTATCGATAATTTCTTGTGTTCCATGCCACATTATTGATGTTATCTACATGTTTTATGCACACTTTATGTCATATTCGTGCATTTTACGGAACTAACCTATTAACAAGATGCAGAAGTGCCGATTCTTGTTTTACTGCTGTTTTTGGTTTCAGAAATCCTAGTAAAGAAATATTCTCGGAATTGGACGAAATAAAAGCCCGGAGGCCTATTTTCTCACGAAGCTTCCGGAAGTCCGAAGGAGAGACGAAGAGGGGCCACGGGGCAGCCAAACCCTAGGGCGGCGCGGCCCCCTTGGCCGCGCCGGCCTGTGGTGTGGGCCCCCCGTGCCGCCTCTTGACTTGCCCTTCCGCCTACAAATAGCCTCCGTGACGAAACCCCCGGTGCAGAGAGCCACGATGCGGAAAACATTGCGAGAGCGCCGTCGCCGCCGATCCCATCTCGGGGGATCTGGAGATCGCCTCCGGCACCCTGCCGGGAGGGGAATCATCTCCCGGAGGACTCTACACCGCCATGGTCGCCTCCGGAGTGATGAGTGAGTAGTCTACCCACTGGACTATGGGTCCATAGCGGTAGCTAGATGGTTGTCTTCTCCCCATTGTGCTATCATTGTCGGATCTTGTGAGCTGCCTATCATGATCAAGATCATCTATATGTAATTCTATATGTTGCGTTTGTTGGGATCCGATGAATAGAGAATACTTGTTATGTTGATTATCAAAGTTATGCTTATGTGTTGTTTATGATCTTGCATGCTCTCCGTTATTAGTAGATGCTCTGGCCAAGTAGATGCTTTTAACTCCAAGAGGAGTACTTATGCTCGATAGTGGGTTCATGCACGCATTGACACATGGGACGTGTGACGAAAGTTCTAAGGTTGTGTTGTCTTTGTTGCCACTAGGGATAAAACATTGATGCTATGTCTAAGGATGTAGTTGTTGATTACATTACGCACCATACTTAATGCAATTGTACGTTGCTTTGCAACTTAATGCTTGGAGGGGTTCGGATGATAACCTGAAGGTGGACTTTTTAGGCATAGATGCGGTTGGATGGCGGTCTATGTACTTTGTCGTAATGCCCAATTAAATCTCACTATACTCATCATGATATGTATGTGCATTGTCATGCTCTCTTTATTTGTCAATTGCCCAAGCGTAATTTGTTCACCCAACATGCTTTGTTCGTCTTATGGGAGAGACACCTCTAGTGAGCTGTGGACCCGGTCCAATTCTCTTTCTTGAAATACAATCTCTTGCAATACTTGTTTCTCTTGTTTTCTCTGCAAACAATCATCTTCCACACAATACGGTTAATCCTTTGTTACGGCAAGCCGGTGAGATTGACAACCTCATCTGTTTCGTTGGGGCAAAGTAGCTTTGGTTGTGTTGTGCGGGTTCCACGTTGGCGCCGGAATCTACGGTGTTGCGCCGCACTACATCCGCCGCCATCAACCTTCAACGTGCTTCTTGGCTCCTCCTGGTTCGATAAACCTTGGTTTCTTTACGAGGAAAACTTCTTGCTTGTGCTCATCATACCTTCCTCTTGGGGTTGCCCAACGAACGTGTGAAATACACGCCATCAAGCATATTTTACGCGCTAGTTCTTGCAGAGCGACTGAGAAAAGCTACACCACAAAGGAACTACAACTGCATCTTCACAAATTATGCAAATGCATGTCGCTATACCAAGTTCTTACTTGATGTTATAGATCTAGTGAGTATTGGTATCAGTGTGAGGAAGTGACGGAGTGCAGCTATATTTTGAAGACAAGATGAAGGTTCATCGAGATAAAGGAAACAAAGTTGTGGTAAGCAACCACAATATACGAAGGAGATGCCAATCAACATTCATGCTTTACCTCCACTAGAGAGTGCTGTTTTACATGAAGCGAGGAAGGTAAGAAATATGGTGATTATGGTGAAGCTGAAGCTGATCCATAGTCAACATAAGAAGAGGGAATGCATGGGAAATCACTTAGGATACTATAATCATAGTGTCGGTGACGGGATCACCGGCAGCCACTATTGTAGACTAGGGTTTCGGAAAGCGGCGATGGAGATTCGGGGACGAGATTAGGCACGACGTGCCCGGCCGGGGTCCTCGGTGGAGGATCCTACGTGCTGTAATCCGGTATATGATCATAGATGTGTTTACATGTGAATGTGCTTATGGCGGGAGCTATGTTGTCTATATTTTGTCTATACGATTCACTCTTCTTTGGGTGCCACAGCTGGCACATATATGTAACCCGGCTACAAGGTTTTTACAAGAGTCCTAGTCGACTACTTCTTCGGGTTGCCTTGTTGGGCCTTCTCCATATTTGGTCTTCTCCATATTGGGCCAGAACGGGTATACTAATAATAGAATTTTCGAAGGAGTATGCCCATGTCATTAGCCCAGAGTTTATAGGGAAGTCGAAGACTGCGTGGCTCCAAGCATAACCATCTCCGAAATCGAAGAAATACAAGGCGAGGTCCATGTCGTAGATCATGTGTTGCGTAGATGATAATGAAACGATTCTTGAAATTATCGGGTGCGGCAGTGCTCCCGATGGGAGTAGCCCCCGAGTCTATGGGCAAGTGCTTGCACTTAGGCATAGACTCAAGTTGTACTACTCGATGAAGAACTTAACTATATTTCTGGAAGACTTGATGAAATCCATGTGCTCCCGATGGGAGTAGGCTCCACTCGAGTCGTAGAATCGAGTTGAGTCTACAAACCTTGATTGTCATAGATGCTGTCGAAGTTATTTTCTATCGGGTGCGCGACAAGCGCTCCCGATGGGAGTAGCCCCCGAGGCTACAACCAAGTGTTTGCGCTTGGGTGTAGGCTCAACTTGCTTGTAATTGACTCCACAATTTTTCCTCTTTCTTGTATTTTATCGGGAGGGTGAACAATACTCTCGATAAGAATAGCCCCCGAGCCTATGAGCAGGTGCTTGCACCTAGGCATAGGCTCAAGTTGTGCTACTCGATAAACAACTTGGCGCAGCCCCTCTTTTTATCGACTCCAGGCCGTTGCTATTTTTATTTGACATCCATATCTATATTGTACAGGGATAATGGTAATTGGGGCTAGTTCATCTGACGGATCAGGTACTAGTTAACCGCTCTAGTGGCAATCCGCAAAAACCTACTTCAAGATCACGTCCCTGGACATGATCGGGATATCGGTGCAAACTCGACAGTGCCGCTTAAGGTCTTACCATTCTGTCGAGTCCCAAGTCATGTTTATCGGGTACCTAACGCGTCCGTTAGGATTTTTCTTCGTATCCGCCGATACGGATAAAAGTATCGTAGCGCAGTCTTTGGCGATGGCACGCCCAGCAGAACGGATCCGGGGTCTTACCTTCGCAAATTTGCGGCATTCGGAAATTGATCGCAACTTTGGCGTTCTGAGAATATATTGTCGAGTGCCTTGTTCGGCTGATGCAATGACCCATTTTGCGGGTTCTTCTATTTTTCTCTCGGTCTTGATAAGACAGCCGAATATATTGGTTCTTCTATATTGTCGGGTACATCACCGATGCTCTTGCTCGGAACAATATGACGAGTTAATGAACCCGAAGATTTGTCCACCTCTTTTTTTTTTTTTTCTCCTTGATGAAAATTTCGTCGAGTTCTTCTCTCAGGAAAATTTCTTCGGGTCCTATTTGAGGATAATTCTACGGGTTCCTCCTTCAGGAAAATTTCTTCGGGTCCTATTTGAGGACAATTCTTCGGGTTCTCTTTGAAGATAATTCTTCGGGACCTCCTTGAAGATATTTTTTCGGGACCTCCTTGAAGATAATTTTTCGGGACCTTCTTTAAGATAATTCTTCGGGACCTCCTTGAAGATAATTCTTCGGCACCTCCTTGAAGATAAATTTTCGGCACCCCCTTGAAGATAATTCTTCGGCACCTCATTGAAGATAATTCTTCGGCAACTCCTTGAGGATAATTCTTCGGCACCCCCTTGAGGATAATTCTTCGGCAACTCCTTGAGGATAATTCTTCGGCAACTCCTTGAGGATAATTCTTCGGCAACTCCTTGAGGATAATTCTTCGGCACCCCCTTGAGGATAATTCTTCGGCACCTCCTTGAAGATAATTTTTCGGCACCCCCTTGAGGATAATTTTTCGAGACCTTCTTGAGGATAATTTTTCGAGACCTTCTTGAGGATAATTTTTCGAGACCTTCTTGAGGATAATTTTTCGAGACCTTCTTGAGGATAATTTTTCGAGACCTCCTTGAAGATAATTTTTCGAGACCTCCTTGAAGATAATTTTTCGAGACCTCCTTGAAGATAATTCTTCGGGTCCTTTTTTGAAGACAATTTCGTCGGGTTCTCTCAAGATTTCGTCAGGTTCCTCCCTGAAAAAGATTTTGTCGGGTTCTCTTTTGATTTCGTCGGGTTCCTCCCTGAAAAAGATTTCGTCGGGTTCTCTTTTGATTTCGTCGGGTTCTCTTTTGATTTCGTCGGGTTCCTCCCTGAAGACTTTTTGTAGGCGCAATTATTCTTTCTGGCGACCTGAGATGCAAAGTGAAGAAGTATGGCGCAGCCCCCGAGTGTCGGGTGCGGCGAAAGTAAATGATAATCAACTTTATGCAAATCAAAGGAACACTTAGCTTGTTGGGCACGACGGAGTCGGCGCGATGAAGTCTTCGAGTGCGGAGAAGAAGTCGAGCCGAAGTAGAAACCACCAAATAGCAAAAATAAATGCTACCAAATTGTTTGATGAATAAATAGACGAGCCCCCAAGCGTTGCTGAGTTGATGTCATGATTGTTGTGTCGTAATCGTGACCCGAGGCGAAATCGTTGTCGAGCCCCCGAGCGTTAGGCGTGACGTCGAAATAAGTTGATGGAATCGCGGTGTCATATTTGGTGAAGCCATTTAAGATGAAGCCATAGACAATAATATAGGAAGATGAATCCCAGATGAAGTATTTGAGATGAATCCATATTGAAGATTACGCCATTTAAATATAGTGCATATATTGAAGATAAATCCATCGATATCATAGAGGATGAATCCATTGGCCCGAAGAATCCAGTAATAATCATAGAAGATGAATCCGCTGACATCATAGAAGATGAATCCATTGACCCGAATAAAATAGTTCTAGTAATAACCATAGAAGATGAATCCATTGACTCGGAAACGCGTCGGCTAATATTGTATAAATGAACCAATAATAACCCAAAGAAAACCAGTCCAGTAATCCAGAGAGAAATAATCCACTGAGCCGAAGAAGATAAATCCACTAAGTCGAAGGAAATAATTTCACTGAGCCGAAGAAAATAAATCCTTTGAGCCGGGGAAGATATACCCAATGCCGAATAAGATGAATCCACTAAGCCGGAGAAATAAATTCACTTAGGCGGAGAAGGTATATCCAATCGCAGTATCCAAGTAATCGAGTGTATTTGCCGTAACAATGTAATGGCAGCACCCGAATATCGGGTGTTGCGGAAGTAAATAATAATTGACTGTCGAAAGAGGAGCACTTAGCTTTTTATCGGCTGCTTTGGAGCTGACGTGGAACTCATGTGGCGGACACAGTCGATGTAGTCGCACGGCGCCTGGTCGGAAGTAGTCGATGAAGAAGACGCAGTCGATGTGGAGGATCCACGACAGGCGAACCCCCAAGTGTGACGAGTGCGCGACGGCGGGCGCGGTCGTCCGAGCGGAGTAGTCGAAGGTTTGTTTCAATCTGCAATTATATTTCGGTGCAAAAACCTGCACGCAAATAATAGTACGAGCCGAAAAATATTTGGCGAGATATTCTTTGAATAATTGAAAATATAGCACCTGGTCCTCCCTCCTTGTATCTGATGAGCGGCGCAAATACGCGGATCCTCCAACATACCGGATGCGCGGCCATTGAATCTGATAGACGCGTAGCAGCTCCGCTTTGTTTGTGTGTGCTCCAGTATTTTTCTTCGTCCGCCAACTCGTATGTTGTCTTGGACTCATGATTATTTATGATTGTTTACATGCATAAAGAACAAAGACATATGTGCATAGGGATTAAATCTAGCCTAAAATAATTGACGGTTAGACTAAATCATAAGAAAGAAATTAGCAATGGGATGCTGAGTGCTTTGCATAATGCACGTTTGATCTTGATTGCTTTCTTTCCTCGTAGCATGTGGTGCCTTGGATTTCTCTCGACACCTGGGATCACCTCGAGTACGTGGTGCTTTACCGGAGAGCCTCTAATCTTCTAATTTGGTCTTCACGCCTAAGACTTGCTCCTTTGCTGTTTGGGCTCCGCGTAAGCGCCTTGCCAGGCGATCGCGCGATTCTGATGGCTATGCATCTAAAGGTATAAACGATGCCCCCCATAGGGGGCCTCACAGCGATCCTTGCACGTGAGCCATCGGATTTTTACTGTTACTAGCCAAAGTTTGATCTCAGCCGTTCGTTTGTGCTAGAGAAAGACATGCAACGCCCATTATCTACCCGCGTCTGGCTGCCTTTGGGCCCTACGGTCAGTTAGGCCCGCGTGTCAGTGGTTGCGGCTCGTTTCAGGGTTGCACTCGTCTCGCGCGGGCCGTGGAAAATATCTCCTCCACACGGAAGGAGAGGAAAAGGCAGGGGCTCTCCTCCCGGTCGTCTCTCTCGATCCCCACCCCCAATCCCCTCCTTGTTCGTCTCTCCTCCAATCCCGTGCGGCTCCTCTCCTGCTCAGCCCGCCGCCAGTCCCACCACCGCCATCTCCCCGCGTGCCAGGCCAGGAAGGCGCAGGCGGCGACGCGCCCGACCTGAAGGAGCAGGCGGCGGCCGCAGCCGAGGTGGCGCGGGAGCTGCGGGAGGCGGCGACGGCCCTCGCCGTGCGCCGCGCCGCCGACGAGGACTCCTCCCGCTGTGCCGCGCTGCGCCGTGCGAGCTCGCTACGGCGCCGCCATCCTTCAGGCCTCCTCCGGTAGAGCTCGAGACCGGGTGGCGGGACATGGACGCCGGCGTGGCCAGGCTCAAGCGCATCCTCCACGGCGTCGACGGCGTCAGCTTCAGCTCCCAGGAGTACATCCATCTCTACACGTACGTTCCCATCCATCTCTTTCCCCTGCGATTTGGCTCGGTACCCAACCCGATCTGACCTAATCGCGTTGCGGCGGGACGATATTCAACATGTGCACGCAGAAGCCGCCGCACGACTACTCGAAGCAGCTCTACGAGCGCTACAAGAAGACCCTCGAAGATTATATCAAATCTACCGTACGTGCGCGCGCCTCTTTATTTCACTTTGCTTGCTGTATAATTAGGTTTTGCGATCGACCGCCACATCTATGTTTCTGCCAAGCGCGATGAATCTCGTGGCTCAGTTTCCCCCCTATTAATTTGAGCGATTGGTCAAGTTTCTGTTGCACCCATACGGTGATCTTATGCTAATAATCCTGTAGTGGTACTTCATTAATTCTTCTCGTGTGGCTGATGGGATTCGTATGCAGCACTACCCGTCTGACATGATGGAGCAAAGTATTCTATGTTTGTTTGTTTGTTGCGTCATAGGCTCGATCTCGGTCCTCATTGATGGATTTGCCCTGCCTTATTAACGAAAATCGCTTTCATAATACTTCCCTACTGGAAAGTTGTATTTATTAGTTCTTTTGCTATCCGAAAATAGGGTCGGTCAATTTCCCCCTGTTTGAGCGATTGGCCAAGTTTCTCTTGCAGGATACGGTTTTTAATTATGCTCATCCTGTGGTGGTACTTCATTAATTCCTTAAATGTGTGTTGTTAGTTCTCAGGGATTCGTATGCGGCACTGCCTGTTTGTCATGACTCTTCTTTGATGGAGCAAAGTAGACCGATTCTATATTTGCTTGTTGCGTGACAGGCTATTGGTCCCCATTGATGAATTTACCCTCCCTATTAACAAAAATCTCTTTTATTATATATTGCGCTGTGCTGGAAAGTTGTATTTAGTTAACTACACTTGCATGCTTGGATTGGTCTGTACTGGATAGTTGGTTTAGCTCTTAATTTGGTATCCATTGTTGCATGTGACATGCATCTCAACATGATTTGGGTTGTGATCATGAGGCGATGCTTACTTTCTTTCGTCATCATGTAGGTCTTACCCTCAATGAAGGAGAAGCACGGCCAATTTCTGCTCAGGGAATTAGTGCAGAGGTGGAAGAACCACAAGGTGATGGTCAGGTGGTTGAGCAGGTTCTTCCACTACCTCGACCGCTACTATGTTTCGTGCAAGTTACTTCTGCCGCTCAGAGAACTCGGCACGACTTGCTTTCATGATCTGGTAAGTCTCTGTGTTCCTTGAATAATGTTTTTTGTCCCAAGTCTCTGTGCTTCCTGATTTGAACATTTATTTATTGGTTGTGTTGCCCTTGATAGGTTTTCAGTGAGCTAAAAACAACACTGGCAACTATTATTATTGACATGGTACGCCTTGCCCTCTACTATTTCATTCCCCTTCTTCTGCCACATTCTATGTACAGGACATTACAATAATTTCTGGCCCTGCAATTGCCTTCAACAGGTTGATCATGAGAGGGATGGCAACTTATTGACCGTGCCCTTGTCAAGGATGTCCTTGATATCTATGTTGAGATTGGCCGCGGTAGTATGGCTGTTTACGAGCAGGATTTTGAAGAAGCTTTTGCAAGGGGACTGCAGATTACTATTCTAAGAAGGCACAAACCTGGATGTTGGAAGACTCTTGTGCTGAATACATGTTCAAGGTTTCCACGTGACTTAATATTATAATAATATAGATAGATGCAATCAAGTGTAAGGATAGCTTCTGATTGCTTATTTGTTGCATAGGCTGAGGAATGCTTACAAAAAGAGAAAGAGCGAGTGGCGCATTACTTGCATTCTACAACTGAACCAAAGTTGCTACTGGTTTGTATCAGTTATCATATTATTATTGTGTTGTTGCTAATTGTATGTTTGTTAAGTCATTATGGAGATTTTTTTTTGCAACTGAAGTTTATCCTTTTAACCCCATTGGTTTGATTGGAAACTTATTTCCGCCTTGCATGCTTCAAACGTGTAAATGGATTTACTAAAATTTGCTGCCTATCTTATTTTGCTGTAGACTGAGGATCTGTCAAGGATGTATAGACTCTTTTCTAAGATGGACGGCGGTCTGTCTCAAGTATCACAAATATTTAAGGAGGTATTGAATAAATGCCTCACCATATGCTTAAATGCTTTGAACCCATAAAATAACTGTATCTGATCAATATGCTTACTTCTGTGTAGCATGTCAATGAAGAGGGCATGTCCATGATAAAACATGTAACTGATGCTGCCAACAGCAGAAAGGTGAATCATCTATGTATCCCCCCTCTGTTCTGTATCGTATTTGTGTTAGACCTTGATTTCGTCTGCATATTCATGTTCTTGTGTAGAAATGTGCAATAACCGTGCTGTAAATACTCAAGACTTAGTTGTGTTTGTTTCAAGGATGAGTGTGAGGACTCTTAATACATCACTTGAATAATGTATAAAGGAATTTCGATGTTCCGGATCTCATTTAGATTATTATAAACGACATTATTAGATTATTAAATATCATTCCGTAATACACTTGGTCTGAACTGTTATTACAATATTAGTGGATTATCAAATATCATTCCATAATTAATCTTCATAATGTGGTGAGTATTTGTTTCAAGATTCAGTATATTTAGCTTGGACATGTTTGACAGTTTTACTGTTAAATTGCCATCTCATATGCCAATTAAACGAAATATCATTCCATAATTAATCTTCATAATGTGGTGAGTATTTGTTTCAAGATTCAGTATATTTAGCTTGGACATGTTTGACAGCTTTACTATTAAATTGTCATCTCATATGCCAATTAAATGATCTAGCTGATTGGCAGTTTAGCATGGATTGTACGTACGTGAAAATTTTCGTTGTTCATCGTGCACAATGTTTTCCTTTCTATGTAGAACTACTTTTAGTGAGAAGTCACATGATGCACAACATTTATCTAACCAATTTAGACAATTTTTGCACTGCGTATGTACAGACTGAGAGGAAGGAAGTAGCAGGTTCGCAGGAGCAGGTCAGTGTTTGATATAGCTTCGCTGTTCAGTAGCTTCTGGTGCATTAGTGATTCAGTGTTTTTTAATGTTTTACAGATATTTTTCCGACTTTGGGATTTTGTTTATGCAGCCTGGAAACTTCCAGGGAAATTCATATGACATGGTAGGCTGTTCATCAACTTTGTTTCTTATTTACATGTAGCTGTGTATGCAGCAATGTACTTCTTATGCTTACTTATCTTAAAAGTCGGAGCAATATTCATCAACTTTGTTTCTTATTTACATGTAGCTGTGTATGCAGCAATGTACTTCTTATGCTTACTTATCTTGAAAGTCGGAGCAATATTCCTTATACGTGCTCATGTCGAGTAAATGTTTGTTCTTCTGCAGCTTGCAGATATATAACCATGCCACAAGGGGATGTTCCGTTCGAGCCATCGTCCTGGCCCCTACCTTCCAATAGTCTTTTCAGGTTTCCTTATCCCATTTTTCTCCAATCTATTTTTGCATCTCCTTTGTTTCCATTTTTTCACACTTCAACATGCAATTCAACACCTTTTCTGATTTTTTTTCCCAGTGTGGTATATTGCAATTTGTATGTAGAAGTTGCACTATTCCACTTTCGCAGAATCTCATCTAGCAAAGATTTTCTGACTGAAATGTTAAGTCAATACTGCAATCTTTTTCAAGGCCAGAAGTAGATCTGAATAATGGACCAACTGCAACCAACAGAATTTTGATAATTGTGGCTCATCTTGGTTAAAACAACCTTCCGTTAGTAACCTTCTTCTAGGCATTCCATTGATGTACACAAAGTAATGTTCTTTTCTGCATGGCTATAAGCTATAACTAAGATGTTAGATTGAATTTCATGACCATACCAGCTACCATAATGATACAATCTATGTAGGCAATTTTCCTCGGCGCAGTGGGGCACAGGCCGACGAAACGGATGCCCCGACGCAGTCGTTCTCAGCGGAAATGAGCATGAGCCACCACCAGGTCACACCAGGGAAAGATGCCGAGCCACGGCAACCGTTTTGGTTGATATTTATCCATGCTTGCTTTGTATTATGGATTCATGGTAAAAAAAAATGTACCTTCACATTCGCTTCATTCTTTACTTGAACAAAAAAATTGTAGTTCATGATCTGCATCTAGATAAAAGCGATGAATATCAGATTTGTTCCATTAGGTTTTTGTTCATGAATGGTTCTTCCATTTTCGCCAGGAAATCCAGAGATGGAAATTTTACTACTGGTGTACAGACAAGTTGGGATGGTCATGTTCTCTGCTCCCTACTCTTACCGAAGTGGCAATTCTCCTTGTCATACGAGAGGTCATTACTTAATACATGCGCAAGGTCACTTTCACCGATGTTTCAGGTACAATATTTTGGATCATGTTGCCCCTGAATCTATTGATATCCCAACAATTAATTATTTGTTATCCAAGTCGATTAGTTAGGTACTGCATTGGGTGTCTTAAAAAAAGGATTAACACCCAAAACCCAAAAGAAGGCTGATTAAAACTCCCGAATTCCAACCTTAGACTTCTCAGCGAATATAAAAATATTTATAGGTTGATGGTTGATGCAGTGTAGTCATCCGTATTACCTGCAGGTTTTAGATTTTTCTGAAATCACTCCTATCCGGTAACTCAGGTGGCAATGATATAACCTACAGTAAACCAGTTCCATTTCTTCCTCGCGATCTGCACAAATGAAAGATCTTTTTGACAACTCACACCCTAACCGTGTAATGTTCTAATAAAGGTAGCTCATGTTTGCTACTCTATTTTTCTTATATAGTCTTATACATTAGGGATATTTCTATATAACATTAGAGCTATTACTACGTTCTGCTGGTCTAGGGTAAATAATGTAGTATACAAATAATCGTGGCTATTACTATGGTCTGCTGATCTAGGATATTCCTCCGTAGACTCTCAAAATGTAGTGCAGAAAATATTTATCTCACACTTTCAGTTTGGGTTTTATCTAACCCCTGAGATGGAATTAGAGTAGCTTATGTTTTTGTGGATTTACTGAGCCAATACTTGAATAATTGGTTATATATAAGATTATCTTTAAAAGTAATAATACTATGTACCTTTTTGCATAGCTCTTTCATTTGTTATCCCTACTGCTCAGAGATGCTGCAGGCAGTAGATACATATCCCTATCGCTTAAAGTCAGACTTCAGTGAAGATAATCAGTTCCCTGTTTTTCCTGTAGTCTAGAACCGGAATATCAGAGCATGCTCACGTTGGACTCATGTATGACAGATGTTTGGCTCCTATGGGGTGTTTGACAAAATTCCAATCAGGTTGTTCTTATATTTTATTTCAGTCTTCTGAATTTTGGTTGAGCAGAGACACAGCATCATAACTGGGTTGTTTAGTTAACAAATATAAGTTCTGATTAGCACTTATATAGACCTATATAGTGGCCTTTTGTGGTAACGGCCACATCTTCTATCATCTATTACTGAATATTTCATTCTACATAGTATAGAAGCAAGTTATGAGCCAGAGGGCGAAGTACCGCAAGGCAATGATGGGGCACCAATAATGAGAATTGCCATGCATTTATCCAGTTTGTGCAACAATCCGTATAACTATTGTTTACTAATTGGAAAATTATTTACGCGAGTATTGCATTGTATTGTATCCTTAAGAATTATTTCCCAGTGATGATTAATATGAGGATCTATATAGTTCTAATGTTGCTATCTATCTTTGCTAAAAAGATGTGCTCTATTTGGATCTTCGATTGACATCGGACAAAATTCCGATGCATGTCTTTGCTAAAAAGATGTGCTCTATTTGGATCTTCGATTGACATACCAAGACATCCGAGTAGTAAGTGTTGAAACTAATTCCAGTCATATGTCTCCTATGCATTGCTAGATTGCATCATTATAATTATTTCCTATGGATGGAGAATTTACTAACTGTTCATGGTGTGTCTTGAATGTGCATGGCCACATTGGTAGACAACTAAGTTGTGGATATCGAGGTTAGTACGATTTGTAGGTCCACAGTCAACCTAACCCACACACTATACTATTATTATAGCAGATCAAGGAAATTGTTCCAAGGATTAGGAATACCATCATTTTACAAGAGTTTGCATCATTTTACTCATGCACTTATCGAGAGAGCATGTCAGATAAAACAGATTATCAGGGGCATCACCATATACTTTGAAATAGAGAACATTAGTTAAATCTTCTTGGAGTTCTTAAGAGCATTTATGCTATGATTATTTGTCTTTAGAACCAAACTATTTTCTGATTGCTGAGTGTGTTCACTAACTTTTATGATTATTTGTCTTCACTATTTTATGAAGAGCCGCCGTAATGTTATATCTTCTACACTCATCTCTTATTTATAGTAGATTTTCATGTATGATAAATATAGGGATTTCTAAATTGTTACAAGTGTGAAGTCGGGGAACGGGCACCAAAGCCTGCCCTAAAACAAGCATTTCCTACTATGTTTATAACTTTATGTACTTTATCGTAAGTTCATTCTAAGTTTTATCATCATTATGTGTATCGGCACAAGTTTCACTGGATCGCGCGCCAAGACGCACCCTACGGCCTATATGGATGATGATTTTTGTATTCCTTCCTTTCTTGCTATAATATTTTTTTTGTTATGATTCCCTGGTTGTATATAAATGTTTGTCTATATTTACTGTGGTTCGCCACGTTTTGTAAAACCTGTGAAGATTAATTATAATTTTACCACCTACATACTCCACGGTATATTGTCCAAGGGGCAATCCCCATGCCCTAAGTACTAGCGTCCTGTAGTCATGCTGTTGGAGAAGACTAATTTGTGAGCAAAGTTATATTATACGTTGTTGCATAGTTTCTTCAACACTCATTCCACTCCCACTCCCCGTCAAGCCGCCCGGCAAACTCCTTCATGTCTCTTTGTTTGACGACCATGCCATACCTATGAGTAATATATTTTCCAATTACACATATAATTTGTAGTGTGTTTAATCCACATGATATGTTGTGTTCTTTTGTTCCTCTTCGTCAGAATACCCCCTATCTGGAGAAATGGAACGGAAAATTATTCACTCTTCATTTAATGCTTGCTTATCATCAATATTTACAGCTGTATATAAAAAAATATTGACATAAATTTCACGGGGTCGTGCGCCAAGGCGCACATCAAAATCTAGTCTAACGTTGTATATGATGCCCCCCATAGGGGGCCTCACAGCCATCCTTGCACGTGAACCGTCGGATGGATCTTGCGGCGCATCCCGGCCGTCCATTTTTTTTCGCTGCATCATATAAAAGGGCACCCCCAGTGAAAACCCTAGCCGCCACAGACACGGGCCGACGCGGGGCGGATCCGCAACGACCGGAGGCGGCAGTGGCGGCGGCGACCCGAGGCGCCGCGCGCGCCGCAGACGGGCCGGCGCTAGGCCGATCGCCGCGGCGGCGACGCCCGGAGGCGACGGTCGCGGGCGCGGCCGTGCGGCCGGAGACGGGCCGGCGCTAGGCCGATCCGCGGCGGCGACGCCCGGAGGCGACGGTCCCGTCACTCCTCCTCTTCCTCCCCCAATCCCATCGCTCCTCCCTTGTCGGTCCCCACGTCGTTCTCCTCTCCGCCTCCTTGGACAACCACCGGCCGGCAGGAGCTGCGCCTCGACGGCGATGGCGGACCGCCGCCCACTCCGCTGCCCCTCTCCACCTATTGTCGCTCCGCTCGCTACTCCGGCCGCCCTTCGGCCGTCGCCGTCGCCGCGATATTCCTACAGTGTTCTTCCCCATCTCTCTTGCCTCCGACTACTTTCCTATCTTTTCCTCTCATGGGATCCCCATATTCCTACAGCCACCAGAGGGTACCACCGATCATCAAAGAACGATTTGGTGCAGGTCAGCTCCTTTACATTTCTTCTCTTCTTTCTTTCCCTCTCTATTTTTTATTTCCAGACATTGGTTTCCATATGGGACAGACAACGTATTGTTTAGTTGAAATCTCCAGGGGCTGTTTTGGACTCAGCTGTGATTATTTCAATCCTATGTACTCTTGTTTTATTGCGGTGTTGATAAGAAAACTGGACCAGGTGAGGATGCAAATCCATGTGATGAGGACCGATGATTGCGGAACATCGGCATTGTGTCCATAGGTCTCGGTGGACGGGCCTCGCTGGTTTCGTTAAGGAGAGCCGACAAGAAGAAGGTTGCGACATGTTTTTTTATCCGCATTTATGTAGCACAGGTGTGAGTCTCTCGCTTTATCTTTAATTTGTTCATTCTTTGGGATGGATTCTAAAACTACATCACCTTCTAGATTGGAAGTTCATTGTTTGTAGGTTACAATATACGTAAATAGAAATAGCTTTTTAGACGAGTATCATTTTGTAATGTATAATGGGAGTAGTTAGTTTGGTGTGGCGAAGTAATCATTGTAAGAATCAAAATTCCATGTTATTCATGTATTATTCCTTTTGAGCTGATCACCGATCCTCTCCCGGATCGCCTTTTTTTACATCTCTTTACCAGGTAGGAGGACAAGTGGAATCAGCGCGAGCTGCTGTGTTTGGGGCCTCTGATGTGCTGCCGCCGCCCGGAGTCGACTTGCTGCTGAAAGCCAATGCCCAAAAAGGTACTTTTATGAATCCCATTCCTTCCTCTCCTCATAGATTATTGCTGCGTGCGACACACTGCTGATATTTGAGGTATGAATGCTTAATTAATTATGGATTTCTGGTTTGGGTGATCTGTTAATGGCCATTGGTACTTCTGTAGGTAAGTTTGGCTAAATCAGGTTGGGTTCAACAATTAATATACATCACCTCCAGCCTGTATTGCTCTAACTAAATATGTTATTTTTCGTTTGCCGATGTGTTCACCCGTGTAAGAGAAACTCTTTGAGCAGTTCCATATACATATGGTATGTCTTTGGACGAGAATTGATGGTGATGATTTATTTGAAATAAAAAACTTCAAGATGAAATTAAGTATATATGCAGCTAAATTTTGCTTTCATGCAAACAGAGCTTGGCTCTGGTGGTTAGGTCCCTTGTGGTGGAACCAGCCCACCCAGGTTCAAGTCCTAGACTTGGCATGGGTGTTTGCATTTACCTGGATTTATTCCAGGATTTAACCGGCGCTATGCTTTCAGTGGTAGGTGACGTGTCCGTCAACAGCGAGGCGCCAGTGGTGACTTCGTCAACCTCAAGATATGCCGGCTCAGTCCCTCGGAGGTGCTCATAGGGGTAGGGTGTGCGTGCGTGCGTTCATAGGGGTGTTTGTACGTGCGTGTTTGTGAGCGTCTGCGTTTGTACTGTGTTCTAAAAAAAAAAAAAATTTTGCTTTCATGATCTTATTGTGTCCTCTATGATTTAGGTTTCCTACTGCAGCTACACCTTGCTACACCTTGCACAATACAAAATAATATATAGATGCTATGCTTCTTTGCTTTATTTGAGACTCGAAGCTAAACTATACCTATATCCTCTTAAGTAGTATGAACTCGTATTATTTACTCACCTTGGTCAATTTAATTCTAGCGTTTTTAGAAGGAGAAGGATCATCTAAAAAATGGATGTACTAAAGTGGATTCCGTGGTTCAGCAAAAGCCGATGCCCTCGCTGGATATGCATTCATTGATGGATCTTACATGATGTCCTGGCTAGATAGCTGAGATTGATTGTCCTTGAAGTGAAGGTAAAAGAATTAGAAAATCAAGTGATTTGTGAATTGTCGGGTTATGGTTTAGGAAAACCATTGTATTGTAAAAAGTGCTATGTATGCCAAGCCTTTTTGTTGCCGTCCAATCTTAGTATGTCAAAAACTATAAGTGCATAGATTTCAGCTCAGATTATGTTGAGGCGTCATTGTATTGTAAAAAGTGCTATGTATACCAAGTATTTTTTTGTTGCTGTCCAATCTTAGTCCAATTTTAGTACGTCAAAAACTATAAGTGCATAGATTTCAGCTCAGTTTATGTTGAGGCGTCACAGCACACAATAGTTTTTGTTCTAAATTGCATTATCACTATTTACATTGCATGTCAAACAAGGCGCAGCTAATTTTTGCTTAAACATGAGCATATACTCAACTTGCTACATTCAAATGATGATCTATATATTTTTGTGTAAGAATTCATGTGCTACTTTTTTCTTGCAGAGTGATGCCTTGAAGCTAGATGTTATCTGGTCTACATCTATTTTCCAGATTATCCCAAGCTATTGGTTTTATCCTCGAACTTGACTTAGCATTAATTCAGTTGGAAGAACAAAATGGCCAGGGACAAACAATATAAAGGTATTTATTTTTCTTTTTCCACACTAACTATTTTTAGCTACAATTGTTTGTTTTCAAAGGGGACATTTATGCTTCAGTGCAAAGCGTATGTTATGAAAAGATTATTTTTCCTTGCCTCTTTTGACTTTGCTCTTTAAGTTTTAGTTAACTCTTGCTGCTTCTAACGAGTGATATGCAACCTTCCTTATGAAATTATGTCTTAATTCCTTGAGGGTGTTCGTTCTTCCTCTATTTGTGTGGCCGTGGATAACTCGGATCAAGCAACATGTCAATTTGAGGTTTCAGCACCATATACAGTCTTCTTGTCGTCCACTTCGATGAAAGGTTTACATCATCCTATAATATGAATGAAACCCAAAATGAGATCACTTAGAGTTAGCACATCCGGCTGGAGAACACATTAACACACTACAATAACTGAAGCAAGAAATGCAACTTGGCATGAAATGTTTCAGCAAGAAGTTCATCAAGTGTCTCTGGTAGTTGGCCACGAACTTTGCATTGCCTTCTTCGGTGGACCCATAACAGGGAGCTTATCCTCTTTTAGTCGCCGTTGATGATCACTAGCTGCCATAGTACGTCCGAGCTCCACACATAGTAGCAGATGTCACAGGCCATCCTATGGAAGGCAGCACACCAGGGGAAGATGGCCCGGCTCATCGCAAGTGGCCTCAACGAGGTCCGGTGTGCAAGTCGTGCGATGCCCCGAAGCGTAGTCGACCGAGAGAAGCGGACCTCGTGACCATGGATGTCCACCTGTCCCCTTGGCCGTGTCCAACTCGGCTACGGGAGGGAAAGACACCGTCATCCGGTCGCCGAAGACGACCCCGTTGTCCCAAGCATAACCGGCACGCTGCGAGGCGTCATCCGGGATGGAGTTGTGGATCTCCAAATGATAATGGACCGTATGGGGCGGCGGAGTATCCGGGTCACCAAGCGTGCATCCTCTTTACTCGCCTATAATGAAGACAATTTACTTCATCATATTCTAATGCATAAATAAATTTCTCCCTGATAAAATGGTGTATATTCTATTATATCAGTTCTTTAGAGTGTATTAACAATTAACATACTAATATCAGTTCTTCCATATTTGTGTCTCGCTTTGCTCCACTCTCTCCATAAATACACAGTTTATCTTAGCAAAATTACACAGGTTCACATATTTAGAGATGGATAGGCATTCAACCATTGTGTCGCTCATTTGACAAAATTTTCCATCTTTTTTTATTTAGTATAAGTATTTTTACATCGTTTCTAGAGGCTTCTCATTTTCTACACCATGTGTATGTCAGTGTTTTGTTTTTACAATTTGAATATTAATGGAGATCTTGCACCTGCTTCAGTATGTTAGTGTTTTCTTTTCAGTTATATTTTATTTGCCGGGCACCGACTAAGTTATTTCCTTTCCAAAATAATAAGTAAGGTCGTCTTATTGCCTACATGGTGTTTGGTTCTTCTCCTTGGTCCAGGTTCGTTGTGCTTTCTTAGCCGACTAAAATTCTGGAAAACTAGAGTGTATAATCTACGAACCTCGTCTCTCTAAGAGGACCAAGGTAAGTGTTATTTACACACATGGTACCATTTCACACATTGTAAGAAGCATAAATCAGTTTCAATGATAATTCATGACTATTTTATAACTTCTTTGGCAGCTTCCCGAACAATAGCGGCTATCCTTTTGATGATAACACAGGGAGAGATAAGGTACGAGTACATCGCAACCACGTTGATGGGTTTCAGTTCCGTCTCAAGAATGGGCTAATGAGCATGGAGATTGGTCATACGGACAGTGTGAGTGTCCTGCCCACGCTAAATTTTACTGAATTTGAAGAACATCGGGTAATTTGTCATGTTTGATATGCTAATAAGGGTATTGGTACCTCCCGCATTTCCTTAATTGTGATGCATGAAGGAAAAATGCCAAAGTTTCTTGGGGGACCATGAGCTGAACTAACATGTATGACAAATGCATGTAAAACTAGGTGTCATACCTGATTCCACGCGACCTGGTGGTGCAGTAGAGAGAACAAAAATATGGCGCCAAAGCTTGGAAGGAGCAAAGCGAGCACGGAGAAACGCGGCTACATCCTAGCACCCAAGGCGAGCTGCATAAATGCAGCTTCGTTCCGGGCTAGGCGTGGATGAGCGCAATAATACCAGCGGCCGATGTGACCTGGGCTTCCGAATACTCTTGTTCGCGATGGTGTCAAGTGCCGGGTCACAGAGGCGCCGCGCCCGTGCGGGATGGAAGCCGCGAAAGAACGCACGAAAATGAGTGATGTGTACCTCAGCTGTGTCGCCCTCGGGACGAATAAAATCATGACTACAATTGTTTTGTGCTTGCGATGAATCCTCCAAAATAGTCATTACCCGAGATGTAAAAATGAAGTGATCAAACAACTCGTAAGTGGAATGAAATAGCATGGCCTATTTTAAATGGGTTTGTCAGCCTAAGGAGCTATTTCACATAGAATTGAATGTGTGTCTAATGCATGCCATGAGTAAATATAATAGTACAACCAATACAATTAGTTGTCATTAATTTAATGTGCACCATACTCGCAGCTTGAGTTCTAGGGATGTCATATTGTTAACATGGAGGAATGTCGAAAAGAATACATCGGAGTGTGCATTCTAATTTGTAATTAGAGATGAGCTATTGACATAAAGGATTGATGCCAGGGACTTAAATACCCAATGTAATTTTAAAAATCAATTTGTGTTCCTTCAACATCAGATGTAAATGTTCTAGGTGATTATATGTAAACCTTGAGGGTACTTGAACATACCATATATTTCTATTTTTCCTATTGCATATACGAGCATCTTTTAGTTCAACCGAACCCCTATGAACTACCGGGAATAGATACATTAGCACCAAGAAATTATGGTTTGAGCAATTCGTTGACAAGTAGCAAATCTGCTGCAGACCAAGATGGACAAGTGGGGAAATGGATTAGTAAGGTTATAATATTTCTGATTTGCTACTAAAAACCTGGCTGGTAAAATAGTAATACACTCGTTGCAGTGGTTCGGATAGTGGTCGAGCAGCTGCAACCTACTCCATGCGTACAGTTTAGTGTAACAATAGGAAATTGGCTACAGTACACACTCATATTAATGGTATGCTTTTGGGCGCTCTCGAGTTGTTGCCGGAACTACTTAGAAACTTTAACTTCCTCCAAATAATTCACGAGTCTTTGCGGTGGTTAATTATACTGTAGGTCGCGCCTTGGCTAACAAGGATAGCAGGCGACGGGCAAGGATGATGTCGCGGCCAAGTGAGCAGTACCTCATCAGTGGGCCATCCTTGGTCCAGAGCAAGCTAATTAAGAGCAGTAGATAAGTACCTGGCCTTGGAGAGCGAGGAACTCCCGGTATTCCATCGGCGTTGAGGCTCCAAGCAGGTTCCGGTGAGGATAGAGGTTGAGACTAGGCGATACCACCATCGCGCCGACGAGCGCATGCAACATCTGGGGCCAAGCGCTCTGGCATCGGCTAAGTTGCTACAACCAAATTCTTAGGTCGGGCGGAATCACCAAGTCAATTGTCGCAACCTCGGCACGTAGCGGTACAACACCACCGACAACTTGCCGGAGTGCCGGCGTCCAAACTAAGCATGGATCAGGTTTTGCCCAGAAAGAGTTCCACCATGCAATGTCATGATGCACGAGAATCACCGAATGAGTACGAGGGGAGTACAAGGTGCGGCCAGCGGCGCCGATTGGAGCACGGGAGAACAGAAATTGACGCCGGCGGCGCTGGAGCTATACACGAGAGAGAGAGAGAGAGAGAGAGAGAGAGAGAGAGAGAGAGAGAGAGAGAGAGAGAGAGAGAGAGAGAGAGAGGTGAGAAAGGGGATCCAGAGAGAGGGGAACAAACGACAGTGCCTGTGCGTACAGCTGTACAAGGCGAGCTACTGGTCACGGGTGTTGTGGCCAAGTGCAATACACTTTTTTTTTTGTTTCCAGAATCCTTATAGTTGTTTATGTAACATGTTCTATCTCCTTCGAAAAGTGGATTCATTCCAAAAAAAAAATATTGCAGAAAATGGTAATGGCGAGTAAGAAGATTATTTACGAAGAAACAAAAAAAAATCATATTCTTATACATTTGGAGAAAAAGAGGAAGCATTACTTATGTTAGATGAAACACCAAGGTTCATGAGTAGTTTTTTTTTGTATTGAACTTGAATTAACCTCATATTCTTGCCATCTATTTTTTTCGATAAAGTCTTGCCATCTATTTGGTTGACACAAATAACTTCCGGTTATTTTTTCATTTTGTTTGCGAGTAGAGCTAGCTCTTGGTGATGCAGGTTTCTTGCGGCCTTCTTTTGCTATGCATGCAGATAGAATCCATTCGAGCTACTTCCCGAAGTTCCCGTTGCCGTAGATGGTGCTCACATGTTTTTCTACCATTAGCTATGCTTGGAGGACCCTCGCTAGCAGCTAGACTTTGGCTAGATTTTCATAGAATGTACACAAGAATTTTATCGGCTATGTTATATAACAGGCTTAGAAAAATATTAATATTAGCTTAACCAAGTACCTATTTTGACTCCATCTTAAGATGTTTGTTTCTCTGTTTGAATGTAATGCGATTATCCTAATTTCATCATATTTATTTTGCTTTGAACCTAAAAAAATATTATCATATTTTGCCTAATTTTTATCATCGTTATATAAAATGCAAATAGGTGTGAAATTCACGGGATCGTGCGCCAAGGCGCACATCTAAATCTAGTGCCAGGTTGTACCTCGCCAGGATAGCACGCATCTGCTCCTTTGCTGGGCTTGCAGGTACAGCGCACTCCGGCGAAGATTCGAGTGGTGACGCTGCATGCCGACTCATGCACACGCGCTGGTCGAGATCGCTGATTCGACTACCACCATGAAGTCGCCGAAATTTATTGTAGGTGAATCTTGCCAGATGCGATCAGATGTGATCTGGCCGCCATTGCCGATGAAGAAGGATCCCGCCCGGATCACAAAATCCATCGCCACGAGTCCCCACGGACGGCGCCAATTGACGAGGGATCACCTCGCCAATGCCTACGTATTGTAGACTTGGGTTTTGGGAGAGAGCGACGATGGAGATTCCGGGAGCGAGATTAGGCACACGACGTACCCAGCTTCGGGTCCCCTCGGTGGAGGATCCCTACGTGCTGCTAGCAATCCAGTATATGATCATATGTTTTACATGGTGTCGCCGTAGGCGGAGCTGTGTTGTCTATATTCTGTCTATCTATTGTCCCTCTTTCGGGTGCCCTGGCTAGCTTTATATATGCAACCAACCTAGGGTTTTACAAGAGTCCTAGTCGACTACTTCTTCGGGTTGCCTTGTTGGGCCTTCTCCATATTGGGTCTTCTCCATATTGGGCCGAGCCAGGTATACTAATAATGGGTACCCGAAGGGTATGCCCATGTCACTCCCTCAACTTCGGGAACATTCTTTAAAAATATGTTTAAAACTCAAACTCGGTAGCTTTGTAATGTCACAGACTAATTTTGAATTCTTGAACATTGTTAAAATTGTGAACATTTTGTAATTCTTGGCCATTTTGTGAGAAGCTGGAAGAAATGATAGTTAAATTTTTCTTGTTTTTGTATTGGTTAATATGTTTATTTTCCAAAAATAATTTACTAGAGTAGATCCAACGAACTAGAAAGCAGCGCGCGGACAACATTCCTACCAACAAGAACATGCAATGACCACCGCGCAAACTTCTAGCCAGAAAAAGCAATGACCAGTGCCCAACGCGTCCTTCCGTGCGGATGATGAAGAAAACCGTTGTGGGGGGGCGGTATCCCTCCCTGTAAGGGTATATTGCCCCTATGTGTGGTTTTGGTAATTAATGACAACCCTTATGAACTAATGTTTTTATTGAGTTTATATGAAGGAATATTTCATAGGTACTGCTTGTAGACCATGTGTTGGATTTAAGTATGGATGCCATAAAGATAAAGATATACCTTGAGTATTGGCATCAAGATCATCGATTTGAACACATATATGTGATATGATCAAGAAGAAGAAATGAAGATGGAGTTCTTATGTGGAACTCAATATTTGAGCAATAAATGATTATGATCTTGAGTGCTTGATTACAAGTGAAGAATTCAAGATATGGCTCTAAGTCGGTGTCATGTTAGTCTCATAAGTTGAGCTATGGTTGACTAAGATTTAGAGCATGCAAACAAATGAAGAGTTATGTATACACCTCAAGATAGTATGATAGAGCATGAGAAGATACTAGGTTGACAAATACAAAGAGTGAAGAATAAATTCAAGTTTGGTCAACACATGAAGCATGAAGAATGTGTCACGTGAAGTCATGTTGCATGGTAAGCCTTGTCAATTATGCTTTATGAACTAACCCATCATATATGTTCCCTTGGTGATAATGGACTGATGCCGCGTGACAGGGCTTGATGGAGTGTTGATTCCTCCCCAGTAACGGCGCCAAAAAAGCAGTTGCTTGTGACGGTAAAGCACACGTCCGTTGGGAACCCCAAGAGGAAGGTATGATGCGTACATCAGCGAGTATTCCCTCAGTAAGAAACCAAGGTTATCGAACCAGTAGGAGATGAAGGCCACGTGAAGGTTGTTGGTGAAGGAGTGTAGTGCGGCGCAACACCAGGGATTCCGGCGCCAACATGGAACCTGCACAACACAATCAAAATACTTTGTCCCAACTTAACAATGAGGTTTTCAATCTCACTGGCTTGCTGTAAACAAAGGATTAAACGTATGGCGAGGGCGTGTGGCGCAGGCGGGGGATTATATAGTTTGGAGGCGGATCGCGGGCAGTGCCAGGCGGAAGGAAGAAAGGAAGGTGGGACGAGCCTGGGAGGGATGCCCGGTGGGCCACGCCGCCGGCCGTCCGCGTCACGCACCGTGGCCACCGGGCCCAGCTGCCTGCCTGGCTGGCCGCGATTCGCCGCTGGATTCGATGTGTCTAATTTGGTTTTTGCTCAAGCTTTTTTCTTTGATCAAGGGGAAATATCCTGCTCAAGTAGAGAGAGGGAAAAAGAGGAAAATATCCGTTTGGTATCCGGCCATGTACCTGTGCCCATCACAGGAATGATCCCACTAGGTTATAATAAATGATCACCTAATTAGATCACATCGTCTTCAAATCTTTGTTTATCTCACCGGCTTGCTGAAAACAAAGAATTAAACGTATGGTGTGGAGAATGATGTTTGCTTGCAAAGAACAACAGAGAACAATGATTGCAGTAGGTTGTATTTCAGATGTAAAAGAATGGACCGGGGTCCACAGTTCACTAGTGGTGTCTCTCCAATAAGATAAATAACATGTTGGGTGAACAAATTACGCTTGGGCAATTGACAAATAGAGAGGGCATAACAATGCACATACATATCATGATGACTATTATGAGATTTACTTAGGGCATTAAGATAAAGAACATAGACCGCTATCCAGCATGCATCTATGCCTAAAAAGTCCACATTCGGGTTAGCATCCGCACCCCTTCCAGTATTAAGTTGCAAACAACAGACAATTGCATTAAGTATTGTGCGTAATGTAAACAATACAAATATCCTTAGACAAAGCATTGATGTTTTATCCCTAGTGGCAACAAAGACATCCACAACCTTAGAACTTTCTATCACTGTCCCAGATTCAATGAAGGCATGAACCCACTATCTAGCATAAATACCCCTCTTGGAGTTACAAGTATCAACTTGGCCAGAGCCTCTACTAGCAACGGAGAGCATGCAAGATCATAAACAACACATATATGATAGATCGATAATCAACTTGACATAGTATTCCATATTCATCGGATCCCAACAAACACAACATGTAGCATTACAAATAGATGATCTTGATCATGATAGGCAGCTCACAAGATCTAAACATGATGGCATAATAGGAGAAGACAACCATCTAGCTACTGCTATGGACCCATAGTCCAAGGATGAACTACTCACGCATTAGTCCGGAGGCGGGCATGGTGATGTAGAGCCCTCCGGTGATGATTCCTCTCTCCGGCAGGGTGCCGGAGGAGATCTTCAGAACCCCCCGAGATGGGGTTGACGGTGGCGGCGTCTCTGGAACTGTTCTCGTAATTTGGCTCTCAGTACTAGGGTTTTCCGATACGAAGGAATATATAGGCGAAGAGGCAGCGTCGGCGGAGCCAGGGGTGGGCTCCCCATAGGCCGGCGCGCCTGGGGGCCTGGCCGCGCCGCCCTGTGGGGTGGGCCCCCTGCTGGCCGCCTCCGACTCTTCTGTGAACTTCTGGAATCCTCCATGGAAAATAGGGCCGTGGGCTTTTGTTTCGTCCAATTCCGAGAATATTTCCTGTGTAGGATTTCTGAAACCAAAAACAGCAGAAAACAGGAACTGGCGCTTCGGAATCTTGTTAATAGGTTAGTACCGGAAAATGCATCAAAATGATATAAAGTATGAATAAAACATGTAGGTATTGTCATAAAACTAGCATGGAACATAAGAAATTATAGATACGTTGGAGACGTATCAAGCATCCCCAAGCTTAGTTCCTACTTGCCCTCGAGTAGGTAAACGATAAAAAGAATAATTTCTGAAGTGACATGCTACCAACATGATCTTGATCAATACTATTGTAAAGCATATGAGATGAATGAAGTGACTCAAAGCAATGGTTTATAGTTTGCTAACAAAAAGATAATGACTAAACAACTGAATCATATAGCAAAAACTTTTCATGAATAGTACTTTCAAGACAAGCATCGAAAAGTCTTGCATAAGAGTTAACTCATAAAGCAATAGATTCTTAATAGAAGGTTTTGAAGCAACACAAAGGAAGATTTAAGTTTCAGTAGTTGCTTTCAACTTTCAACATGTATATCTCATGGATAATTGTCAACACAAAGTAATATGATGAGTGCAATAAGCAAGCATGTAAGAATCAATGCACACAGTTGACACAAGTGTTTGCTTCTGAGATAGAAAGAAGTAGGTAAACGGACTCAACATAAAGTAAAAGAAAGGCCCTTCGCAGAGGGAAGCAGGGATTAAATCATGTGCTAGAGCTTTTCAAGTTTTGAAATCATATAGAGAGCATAAAAGTAAAGTTTTGAGAGGTGTTTGTTGTTGTCAACGAATGGTAGTGGGCATTCTAACCCCCTTGTCAAACAGAGACTTTCAAAGAGCAGCTCCCATGAAGGACGTTATCTCTACCAGCAAGGTAGATCATCCCTCTTCTCTTTTGTTTACACATGTACTTTAGTTTTATTTATGGATGACACTCCTCCCAACCTTTTTCTTTCACAAGCCATGGCTAACTGAATCCTCGGGTGCCTTCCAACATTTCACATACCATGGAGGAGTGTCTATTTGCAAAATTAAGTTGTTTAGTGATGAATCAGGGCAAAACATGTGAAGAGAATTATTAATGAAAGTTAATTAATTGGGGCTGGGAACCCCGTTGCCAGCTCTTTTTGCAAAATTATTAGATAAGCGGATGTGCCACTAGTCCATTGGTGAAAGTCCGCCCAACAAGTTTGAAAGATAAAACACCACATGCTTCCTCATGAGCTATAAAACATTGACACAAATAAGAGATAATAACTTTTTGAATTGTTTAAAGGTAGCACATGAAGTATTTACTTGGAATGGCAGAGAAATACCACATAGTAGGTAGTTGTGGTGGACACAAATGGCATAGGTTTTGGCTCAAGGTTTTGGATGCACGAGAAGCATTCCCTCTCAGTACAAGGCTTTGGCTAGCAAGGTTGTTTGAAGCAACACAAGTATGAACCGGTACAACAAAACTTACATAAGAACATATTGCAAGCATTATAAGACTCTACACTGTCTTTCTTGTTGCTCAAACACTTTTACCAAAAAATATCTAGACCTTAGAGAGACCAATCATGCAAACCAAATTTCAACAAGCTCTATAGTAGTTCTCCACTAATAGGTTTAAACTACATGATGCAAGAGCTTAAACATGATCTACTTGAGAGCTCAAAACAATTGCCAAGTATCAAATTATTCAAGACAATATACCAATTACCACATGAAGCATTTTCTGTTTCCAACCAAATAGCAATAGATGCAGCGGCTTTCAGCTTTTGCCATTGAACATTAAAAGTAAAAGCGAAGAACACTAGTGTTCATATGAAAAAGCGGAGCATGTCTCTCTCCCACACAAGCATGTTAGGATCCGATTTATTCAGAGAATGAAAATAACAAAATGAAAATAAAAGCACACAGATGCTCCAAGTAAAGCTGATACGTCTCCAACGTATCGATAATTTCTTATGTTCCATGCCATATTATTGATGATACCTACATGTTTTATGCACACTTTATGTCATATTCGTGCATTTTCTGGAACTAACCTATTAACAAGATGCCGAAGAGCCGATTCGTTGTTTTCTGCTGTTTTTGGTTTCAGAAATCCTAGTAACGAAATATTCTCGGAATTGGACGAAATCAAGACCCAGGGTCCTATTTTGCCACGAAGCTTCCGGAAGACCGAAGAGGAGTCGAAGTGGGGCCACGAGGGGCCGCCACCATAGCACTACAAGAAAAGTTGCCATGGCCGACGAAGTTGAAGTCGCGCCGTGGTTGCTGGTGTACCATGGCCGACGATTTTGGTCCCTCCGTGGTGCATGTCAAAACTTTTTTTTTCTCGTTTTTGAGGCCACCTAGCCCGACGAAAGCGGCCAAAACGTCGCGTATGGTGGCCCGGGACGTGGTGCATCGCGAATTCTCGGGTTCGCCGGCCGAGTCAACGCAAATCCGCACCGCCGAGGGATGTAGGGCCCGAGATGGCAGCCTCTCCGGCATTGTTTTTTTTCTCGATCGCGCCATCTCGTTCAACGTTCTCCGATCGAGCCGTTTACGATGCGGGATCATGGGTCCCGCATGTCATCCTCTATGAACCAAAATTCTTTCTATTCTTGGATTTTTTTGACCCCACGATTTCGGGTACTTCCTTTTCTTTTGATCCCTTGCCGCCTTGGAAACGTTGAGACCGCTGCCGCTAAATGGGACCCGCATGTCATCCTCTATGTGCAATCAACTTTCTTTTCTTGGAGTTTTTTTGGCACCTCAAATTTGGTCACTTGCCTTTTTCTTTCGATCCCCTGCCGCCTCTCAAACGGTGATACCGCCGCTGCTAAATGGGACCCGCATGTCATCCTCTATGCACTATAAAACTTTCTTTTCTTGAATTATTTTTGGCACCTCATATTTGGTCACTTGCCTTTTTCTTTCGATCCCCGCCGCCTCTCAAACGGTGATACCGCTGCTGCTAAATGGGACCCGCATGTCATCCTCTATGCACTATAAAACTTTCTTTTCTTGAATTATTTTTGGCACCTCATATTTGGTCACTTGCCTTTTTCTTTCGATCCCCTGCCGCCTCTCAAACGGTGATACCGGCTCGTTGCTAAATGGGACCCGCATGTCATCCTCTATGTGCAATCAACTTTCTTTTCTTGGAGTTTTTTTGGCACCTCAAATTTGGTCACTTGCCTTTTTCTTTCGATCCCCTGCCGCCTCTCAAACGGTGATACCGCTGCCGCTAACCGGGACCCGCATGTCATCCTCTATGTACTATAAAACTTTCTTTTCTTGAATTATTTTTGGCACCTCATATTTGGTCACTTACCTTTTTCTTTCGATCTCATGCCACGTTTGAAACGTTGAGGAACCCTGCAGCTCATGGGACCCGCATGTCATCCTCTATGTACTATAAAAGTTCATTTTCTTG